>NC_092764.1:9656660-9956914 GCF_047496795.1 Chiloscyllium punctatum | reverse complement strand
TTCAACTCCCCCTCCCACTCTGTCAAGGACATGCCGGTCCTAGGTCTCCTCCAGTGCCAAACCGTTACCACCCAACGCCTGGAGGAGGAACGCATCATATTCCGCCTTGGGACCCTGCAACCACACAGGATAAATGTGGATTTTAACAGCGTCCTCATTTCCCCTCCACCCCTCCCCCAACAATCCACCCACCCCCCCCCCCCCCCCCCTATTATCCCAGTCCAAAGCCTCCAACTCAGCACTGCACTCCAGAACCGTCCATCATTGACCCCCTCTGACCTATCACCTTCTCTCTCACCTTCATCCACCTATCACTTTCCCAGCCACCTTACCTCCAACCCCAACCCCCTCCCGTTTATCTCTCAACTCCAACCCACGAGCCTCATTTCTGATGAAAGGCTTATGCCTGAACTGTCGATTCTCCTGCTCCTCGGATGCTGCCTGACCTGCTGTGCTTTTCCAGCACCACACTCTTGATTCAGTTCCTCGAGCCTGCCCTGCTACTTTGTAGATTCATGGATAATCCAACATTCCTCACATCCACTTTCCTGTCTTTTCCCCATAATCCGCGAGGTCCCAACTGATCAAGAATCTATAGATCTCGGTCTTAACTATATATTACGGACTCTGCCCCTACACCTCTCTGCGGCAGAGTTCCAATGGCTCACAACTTTCTGAGAGAAAATTCCTTCTCATCTCAGTCTTAAATTGACACCCCTTTATTCTGAGTAGAGAGTGTGGTGCTGGCAAAGCGCAGCTGGTCAGGCAGCATCTGAGGAGTTGAAGAATCCACGTTTCGAGCATAATCCCTTCATCAGGAATGCTCATGCCTGATGAAGGGCTTATTCTCGAAATGTCGATTCTCCTGCTCCTTGGATGCTGCCTGACCTGCTGTGCTTTTCCAGCACCACACTCTCGACTCTGATCTCCAGCATCTGCAGTCCTCACTGTCATCTTTATCCTGAGACTGTTCCCTCTAATTCTTGTAACATCGTCTCAGTGTTTACCCTGTCAAGCCCCTTGAGAATCTGATGTGTTTTAATGAGGTCACCTCTCATTCTCCTAAACTCCAGTGAAGAGAGTCCCAACCTGTTTAGCCTTTGCTCATACCTCAGTCATTCCATACCAGGGATCATTACAGTGAACCTTCATTGAATTGCCTCCAATGAAAAGATATCTTTCTTTGAATAAGAGAGCAAAAGTGCTCACAGTGCTGCAGGTATGGTCTCACCAGCATCTTGTACAGTTGCACTAAGACTTCCCTACTCTTATACTCCAATCCACTTGAAATAAGGGCCAACATTCCATTAGCCTTCCTGATTACCTGCTGCTAGCTTTCTGTGATTCATGTATAAATAACTTCTAGTCCCTTTGCATTAAAACTTTCTGCAGTTTTTCTCCATTCAAATAGTATTATTTTATCTTGTTCTCCCGTCCAAAATGAACAATTTCACATTTTCCCACATTATATTCCATTTGCCAAATTTTCACCCACTCTTAACCTAGCAACATGCCTCTGTAAACTATTTGTATCCCTCTCACATCCTTCCTTTCCACTTATTTTTTTGCCACCTGCAAATCTAGCTACATTTTCCTCTGTCCACTCGTTAATATAAATTTAAACAGTTGTAATCCTACTACTCACACAGCAGGAGCCCATGAATGAGTGAGATGAGAATTAATATTTTTTTCAGTGGAAGTTTGGTTAAATGAGAATCATTGACCAAGACAGACAAAGGCACCTGATCCCATGCATTAACATTCGATTAAACTCTGTTTCAAAGAGGGGCTGTGAAACAATAAAAATGAAAAAAATAGTTGATTTTTGTGAAGTATTTACGATGGAAAGCTATCTTAAAATGCTGTACGTCCAATGAAATTCTTTTGAACTACAGTCTCTGCTGTAAGGTAGCAATCAATTTGAGCAAATTCCAACAAACAGCAGTAAGATAAAGGAATAAGTCTTCGGTTTCAGTGGTGCTGGTTGAGAGATACGTATAGGACCCAGTTACTGGGAAGAATGCCCCTGTTCTTCAAAATAGGGAATGACATCATGAAGTCTGTAAGTTCATCAAAAGGATGGACAGGAGCTTGATTGAGCACTGAAGGCCAGTTGAGTAAACCATGACAGAAACTCTGGGATGGGGTCACATACGTGTGGGCTTATGATCTGTCAGGTAGTTTTGCAACAATTTCAGAATCCTGAAACCTCACTCCTGGTAGCTCTGTGGGCGGCACGATGGCACAGTGGTTAGCACTGTTGCCTCACAGCACCAGAGACCTGGGTTCAATTCCTGCCTCAGGCAACTGTCTGTGTGGAGTTTGCACATTCTCCCCATGTCTGCGTGGTTAGGTGAATTAGCCATGCTACATTGTACTTAGTGTTAGGTGAAGGGGTCTGGGTAGGTTGCTCTTCGGAGGGTCAGTGTGGACTTGTTGGGCCGAAGGGTCTGTTTCCACACTGTATGTAATGTAATCTAATCAGAAAATCCCTCCAGTGTGCAAACAGGCCATTTGGCCTGACAAGTCCACATTGACCCTCTGAAGAGTAACCCATTCACATATATTTGCCCCTAACTAATTCACCTGACCTACACATCCCTGGATACTATGGGCAGTTTAGCATGGCCAATCCACCTAACCTGCCCATCCTTGGGCTGTGGGATGAAACCTGAGCACCCAGAGAAAACCCAGGCAGACACAGGGAGAATGTGCAAACTCCACACAGACAGTCACCCATGGCTGGAATCGAACTCAGATCCCTGGTGTTGTAAGGCAGCAGTGCTAACCACTGAGCCATCATGCCACCCTGTAGCTGAGTGATGCCAAGCAAAGCAGATTTAATCATTACTTTCAGAAAATGTTAGCAATGCCGAGGGGACAGTCTGTATTTTCCTTTTATGAACAGCAGAGGGACAAGCTGTTTGATGTGATCTACAGTCACTGCAATATATGGCCTACATATCTGTCACCCCACCAGCAGTGAAATTCATAGACCACATTACTCTTCTATGTGGTCGACATGATGAACTTTTGATTCAATGACAGCACTCTGTTAGTGGCAAACACTGTTTGTGTTACTACTGCCTAGTAGCAGCATGAATCAAGTAATTACACCTATTGTTCAAATGTTTGTGTTCCTTTCAGGTTAACTTTATTCATAGAGTCACCGAGATGTACAGCACAGAAACAAGTCCTTTGGTCAAAATCGTTTATGCCAACTAGGTATCCTAACTTAATCTAGTCCCATTTGCCAGCATTTAGCCCATATCCCGCTAAATCTTTCCAATTTATTTACCCATCCAAATGCCTTTTAAATGTTGTCATCGTACGAGTTTCCACCACTTCCTCTGGCAGCTCATTCCATACACACACCATCCTCTGCGTGAAAAAGTTGCCCCTCAGGTCCTCTTAAAATCTTTCCCCTTTCACCTTAAATCTATGCCCTCTAGATTTGGACTCCCTAACCTGGTGAAAAGATCTTGATTATTCACCTTGTCTATTTCCCTCGTGATTTCATAAACTTCTATAAGATCACCCCTCAGTGTCTGACATTCCAGGGAAAATATCTCCAGACTGTTCAGCGTCTCCCTGCAGCTCAAACCCTCTAAACCCTGCCAAAATTCTTGTACATCTTTTCTGAACTCTTTCAAATTTCACAACATCTTTTCCAGAGCAAGGAGACCAGAATTGAATGCAGTATTCCAGAAGTGGCCTAATCAATGTCCTGTACAGCAGCAACATGACCTCCCAACTCCTACACTCTGTACGCTGAACAAAAAGGCAAGCGTACCAAATGCCTTCTTCACCAACCTGTCTACCTGTGACTCCATTTTCAAGAAACTATGAACTTGCAGTCCAAACTCTTGTTATTTGACAACACTCCACAGGACTTTAAGTATATAAGCCCTGCCCTGATTTGCCTAACCAAGATGTAGCACCTCACATTTATCTAGATCAAACTCTGGGCACTATTCAAGATCAAAATTGGCAGCCTTAGGTCCATTCATTGCTATAACCAGCAATGAGCAAGTTTTCTACAGAAACAGTGAAGTTGTATTTGGAAAAAAAAACATGCAGAATTTGCATGTTGATAGTGAGTCAGTGTCCTTGGGCTTGTTTAACATGAATAGTCTATTCACCAATATATCACTCAAGAAAGCCACAACTATTATGGTGGGCTGCAGCCAAAATTATTACGTGAATCACTATTCGCTCAACTTATGATCTCAAAAACTTACGTTTTTTTAAAATTCAGGTTTTAGAGCCACACAGCAAGGAGAAAGGCCCTTCGGCCCACCATGCCTATGCTAATAAATAAACACCAAATTATCCCAGGCCCATTTACCTGTATTTCATCCATAGCCTACTATGCCCTGACATTGAGTTGAGCTTTAACAAAATCACACATGCCCAAAAAATTAGTGTTGCCATGGAATGGGTGTAGATTTGCTCGCTGAAATTGAAAATGAACCTTCCAACTCAGCAAACAAATCTACATCCGGAACCTCAGCCTGAGCTACAAATCTTCTCAAAACTCATTGCCATGGAATCTCCACCAGGCCCAGCTCTAGCAAGTACCTTTGATGGGTTCCATGAGAAATGTGTTTTTGATGGAATGATATCTAATCTTTTACACCCGCGTACTTCCAATATTGAGATAATACATTTATTTTATTTGAATTTGCAGTTACTTGTAAGAATTTCCTTACAAGTCATAATGGGTTCCATCTTATGCTTAAAGTCACCTTTATAATGGAACTATCAAACATGCTCCCTTTCCTTCCAGTCTGGTTAAGAAATTGATAAAGGGTTTTGCAATGGCTGTCCACTACTAACCTACATTCACTGGTCAGTATGCACATTGTGATTCCTACAGTTCCTCATGCTATATGATTGAATATTGGCTATATGATCGACCCTTGTAATTGGGGTCAAAACCTTTTGTTCACAATGCAAGCTGAATGCTTAAATTAGGCACGTCAAACCCAGGGTTTGGGACAATGGCAACAGACTATTTCTCAATGTATACCATGGAAAATCATGACTGGACCTAAGTACATCACTTTTGGCTTGAATATTGACCAGTCTGTCCTGGAAGGGTCAGTTCCCTCAAAGGTTTGAGCAATAGACTAAATCGTGACCGGTGGAATACTATGTGGGAAAATGTGTGGTTATATACTTTGGAAGGGAAAATAGAGGTGTCCACTACTTCCAAACAGAGAGAGGATTTGTAAATCTGACACCTAGGAGTCCTCATCCAGCGTTGTCTGCAGGTTAGCATGCAGATTCAGTTGGCATTAAGGGAGGCAAATGCAGTAATAGCATTCATTTCAAGAGGACAAGAAAACAATAGAAGAGGCGTATTGTTGAGACTGTATAAGGCTCTGGTTAGACCGCATTTGGAATATTGTGAGTTGTTTTGGGCCCTTTATCTAAGAAAAGATGGGCTGGATTGAAGAGGTGCTTTACAAGAGTAATCCTGGGAATGAAGAGCTTGTCACATGAGGAGTAGTTGTGGACTTAGGGTCTGTATTCGGTGGAATTTAGAAGGATGTGGGAGTGATCTGATTGAAATTTATAGAATACTGAGGCCTGGATAAAATGGACATGGAGAAGATTTTTCCACTAGGAGACTCTTGGAGCCAGGGCACAGCCTCAGAGTGAAGAGGTGGCTGAGATCTGAGATAAGGAGGAATTTCTGTAGCCAGACGGTGGTGAATCTGTAGAACTCATTGCCACAGAAGGCTATAGAAGTCAAACCATTGAGTGCCTTTAAGACTGAAATACTTAGGCACTTGATTAATAAGGGGATCAAGGCTTATGGGGAGAAGGCAGGAGAATATTATTTGAGAAACATATCAACTATGATTGAATGATGGAGCAGACACGATGGCCTGAATGGCCTAAATATGCCCCTATATCATATGTCTTATGTTCTAAGATCAATCTGCTTCTCCACTCCATTAAATCCACCATCTTTTCTCTGATACCTTACCCTCAGTCTGTCTCTGCTATTGTACCTTCTCTCAGCAAGACTCATGCTCTATCACGCTCTCTATTGCCTGCAGGGGGCTGAGTTGAGTATGGTTGCCATTACAAAAGAGATAGTGCTAGAAAAGCTAAAAAGTCTTAAAATTGATAAATCTCCTGGCCCCGATGGGATACATCCTAGAGTTCTGAGGGAGGTGGCTGAGGAAATAGCGGAGGCATTGGTTGAGATCTTTCAAGAGTCACTGGAGTCAGGGAAAGTCCTGGATGATTGGAAGATCGCTGTTGTAACCCCATTGTTCAAGAAAGGATCAAGACAAAAGATGGAAAATTATAGGCCAATTAGCCTAACCTCGGTTGTTGGTAAAATTCTAGAATCCATCATTAAGGATGAGGTTCCTAAATTCTTAGAAGAGCAGAGTCTGATTAGATAAAGTCAACATGGATTTGGTAAGGGGAGGTCATGCCTGACAAACCTGTTGGTATTCTTTGAAGAGGTGACAAGTAAGTTAGACCAGGGAAACCCAGTGGATGTGGTCTATCTAGACTTCCAAAAGGCCTTTGATAAGGTGCCACACGGGAGGCTGCTGAGCAAGGTGAGGGCCCATGGTGTTCGAGGTGAGCTACTGGGATGGATTGAGGATTGGCTGTCTGACAGAAGGCAGAGAGTTGGGATAAAAGGTTCTTTTTCAGAATGGCAGCCGGTGACGAGCGGTGTCCCGCAGGGTTCAGTGTTGGGGCCACAGCTGTTTGCATTATATATTAATGATCTGGATGAAGGGACTGGGGGCATTCTAGCAAAGTTTGCAGATGATATGAAGTTAGGTGGACAGGCAGGTAGTACTGAGGAAGTGGGGAGGCTGCAGAAGGATCTAGACAGTTTGGGAGAGTGGTCCAGGAAATGGCTGATGGAATTCAACGTGAACAAATGCGAGGTCTTGCACTTTGGCAAAAAGAATAAAAGCACAGACTACTTTCTAAACGGTGAGAAAATTTGTAAAGCCAAAGTACAAAGGGATCTGGGAGTGCTAGTCGAGGATTCTCTAAAGGTCAACATGCAGGTTGAGTCCGTGATTAAGAAAGCGAATGCAATGTTGTCACTTATCTCAAGAAGGTTGGAATATAAAAGCACTGTTGTGCTACTGAGACTTTATAAAGCTCTGGTTAGGCCCCATTTGGAGTACTGTGTCCAGTTTTGGTCCCCACACCTCAGGAAGGACATACTGGCACTGGAACGTGTCCAGCGGAGATTCACACGGACGATCTCTGGAATGGTAGGTCTAATATATGAGGAACAGCTGAGGATCCTGGGATTGTATTAATTGGAGTTTAGAAGATTAAGGGGAGACTTAATAGAGATATACAAGATAATACATGGCTTGGAAAGGGTGGATGCTAGGAAATTGTTTCCATTAGGTGAGGAGACTAGGACCTGTGGACACAGCCTTAGAATTAGAGGGGGTAAATTCAGAACAGAAATGCGGAGACATTTCTTCAGCCAGAGAGTGGTGGGCCTGTGAAATTCATTGCCGCAGAGTGCAGTGGAGGCCGGGACGCTAAATGTCTTCAAGGCAGAGATTGATAGATTCTTGTTGTCTCGAGGAATTAAGGGCGATGGGGAGAATGCGGGTAAGTGGAGTTGAAATGCCCATCAGCCATGATTGAATGGTGGAGTGGACTCGATGGGCCGAATGGCCTTACTTCCACTCCTATGTCTTATGGTCTTATTGTCTTATGGTCACCACCTTCCCCACTCTGTCACCACTCTAATTCTGACACCAATAGCCTTGCATACCATCTGTGCTGCCTAATTACCCGTGCAGAACACTCCCCTACCTGTACCAAAATCATAGCTATTCCAGCTCCATTTTCATGTCTTGCGATTGCTGCCTCTCTCCCATTCCAGGTGAAAAAGCTCCACAGCCCAGGGCAGATAGAGTCACATTGGGTAGTCATTCAGCTTGTCATCCCCTTACAAAGAGGTGAAAGTGAGGACTGCAGATGCTGGAGATTAGATTTAAGATTAGAGTGGTGCTGGAAAAGCACAGCAGGTCAGGCAGCATCCGAAGAGCAGGAAAATGGACATTTTGGACAAAGGTCTTTCATCAGGGCTGATTCCTGATAAAGGGCTTTTGCCCTAAACATCGGTTCTCCTGCTCCTCGGATGCTGCCTGACCTGCTGTGCTTTTCCAGCAAATCTCTAATCCTGAACCCCTTATGAAGAGGCAATCTTGACTCTGACCATCCCATGCAGGGCCACCTATGGTATGGCAGATTGCCCTTGACTTACTCTTCCCAGGATCCCTGAATGAAGGCTATCCTCTCTTTAATAGGGCTGAGGCCTGCTGACAATTCTAACAAAATTCTTGGCCTTGGTTCTATGTTAACCAATACCATCTATGCATGGTATTTCTAGCTGAGGGGACAAAAGCATAAAAAGGCAAGCACATGTAAAGGGAAGCAGGGACACTGAATGGAATTCAGTTAGCTTCAGTGTCACATGTACTCAAATGAGTTGCCAATGTCTTTCAATGTTGGGTGTGAGTGGCCAGTGCAAAAAGAGCATGTCCTGAGACTTTTGTGTCTGGTTTTCAATGTAAGTATCAATAAGAAAAAGTGGTGAGCTGAATCCATCAGGCGCTTGCTCTTGGCATCTTGTCAATATTTCCTGACATTGAGCTTGTTTGGAAAGTTGCTAAAGATGGGTGTCTGGATTTTAATGAGGTGAACTGGGCCATCAACGAGGCATTTAATAAGGCATATTAACCATCAATTGGCAGCTCACTGTTGCCCAGTGAGAATCTCACCACATCACTTGTGAAAAGCATAATAGAAGGAGTGAGATGAGCTGAAAACTGAGATAGCCTTCTCCACAATTGTCATCTAATCCTGGCACATGTCTTGAGATCTCCTACATCACTCACACCCCTATAAGATTCTTCCCATTGTGTTGAACATTAAATATGCCTGCATGATTAGACAAAATTTGCACGTAATCCTGTGTGTATGAAGAGTTATTCTAACAACCAATTTTGGATTGTCAATCAGGTTTGCTGTGTGGTGCAGTTAGAGGCTACAAATATTATTACACAGGACCCTTTTCTTTGCAGACAGAAAGGTTATTTAAACATACTCTGTCTGCTTCAGTGCAATAAAATAGATGGGTTATTTGCTGGAACACTTCTCAGAGTACTGTTGACAAAATAGAACCAACCTTCTTTGTTCAAAGTTTAATCAAAGCTTGGTGGTGAACAGTTAATCATCATTCATTGGTATCTTTCCATGTCAATGTTTCTACCAAACATGCTCCCCTGTCATCAATGGTTTCTCTCTTTGTGTTGATAAGGAAATGGTGAGGACTGCAGAGGCTGGAGAGCCAGAATTGATAAAGTTTAGCGTTGGAAAAAGCACAGCAAGTCAGGCAGCATCTGAGGAGCAAGACAGGCGACATTTTGGGCATCACCTTTCATGAGGACCTGATGAAGGTTTATGCCCAAAATGTTGACTGTCTTGCTCTTCAGATGCTGCCTGACTTGCTGTGCTTTTTTCCAGCACCACCCTTCGAGTTGATAACTCTTGCAAAATATCCTGATGAAATGGTTTGACAAAATGTATTTTCTCTTTACCATACTCACTTTTTTTGTATTCATTCACAGGATTAGGGCATCACTGTCCAAGCAGCATTTAATACCCATCCCTGATTACCCAGAGGGCAGCTAAGAGTCAACCACCTTGCTGTGGGGTCTGGAGTCACATGAATGCCAAATCAGATAAGGATGACAGTTTCCTTCCCGAAGGAGCATTTGCGAACCAGATGGATTTTTCTGACAGTGGATGCACGGTCATCATTAGATTCTTAATGCTAGATTTTCTTTTAAAATTGAATGTAAATTCCACCGTGGCAGGATTCAAACCCAGGTCCCCAGGACATTCCCTGGGTCTCTGGATTAACAGTCCAGCAATAAAGATACTAGGCCATCGTCCTCTGTGTACTCAAGTGACGATAAAGTACTTTATTGGTTAAAAGACTTGTGAAGTTTCAGTAGAGGCGAAAGTGAGGACTGCAGATGCTGGAGATCAGAGTCAAGATCAGAATGGTGCTGGAAAAGCACAGCAGGTCAGGCAGCATCCGAGGAGCAGGAAATTGACGCTTTGGGGCAAAAGCTCTTCATCAGGAATGAGATGATGAAGGGCTGATGAAGGGCTTCTGCCCAAAACGTCGATTTTCCTGCTCCTCGGATGCTACCTGAACTGTTGTGTTTTTCCAGCACCACTCTAATATTTCAGTAGAGTTTGTTTTTTTTAGGCTGTTGCCATAACTTGAAATCAGGTTATGACAGGTGAAGGATTAAATGCTTACTTTCCTGTGATACTTCAATTTTTAGTTGTGTTAGTAAAACTGCACCAGGTTATAGTTCTTAAATACATCTCTCTTTTAACACAAAGGACATAAATAAGCAATAGATGTGAAGATGGACAAACATCGCAGATCAGACAGCATCCAAGGAATGGGGAAGTCAATGCTTTGGGTCGAAACCCTTTGAAACATTGAGTTTCCTGCTCCTCGGATACTGTCTGACTAGCTGTGCTTTTCCAGCTTCACATCTTTTGTCTCTGCTTCCAGCATCTGCTTTCCTTTCTGTCTCCTAGTCAAATAAATAACCAACTGTGTTTCATATCACTGACTGTTGCTGGTGCATATGGTGCTGATTCATGGCAGAGTTTGGACAAAAGTTGAACACAGTGATTTGATCAGATAGTCAACTGCATCAAGAATAGGAAATTTGCTGCTCTTTGTTCCAAGCACAATTGATGAAGAGTCAATGGATGGTATATACCTAGTGAGTTTTAAGAAGATTTGTAGCTCAGGTTGAGGTTTGGATGTAGCTGAAAGGTTCATTTCTAGACACTTCGTTACCTTACTAGGTAACATCTTCAGTGGACATCATGCGAAGCAATGCTGAAAATTCCTGCTTCCTATTTGTGCTTGGATTTCTTTGGGTTGGTGTTGTCATTTCCTGTGGTGATGTTATTTCCTGTGGTGAAGTCACTTCATATTCCTTTTCTCAGGGAGTGGTAGATGGGGTCTAAATCGATGTGTTTGTTGTACACTTAGATTTTCAGATACCTTTTGATAAAATCCCACATGGTTAGAAATATTAAAACACATGGAATAGAAGGAATAAATTGGTATTTTCATATTGGCTCACTTGATTAACAGGATACCTCAAGGATCAATACTAAGGCCCCTGCTGTTTACAATATATACGTCAGTGATTTGGAGATAGGGACCAAATGTGATATGTGCAGATTTGTGGATGATACAAAGCTGACTGCGAATGCATCTTTTGAGGAAGATGCAAACAGATTCAGGAAGATTTGGACTGACTTAGCAAATGGACAAGAACACAGTAGATTAAATATAATGTGGGGAGATGTTAAGTCATCCACTTCCATAGAAAGAACAGATAATTAGAGTATTTCTTAAATGGTGATAGGTTGGAAAGTGTAGATGTACATGGTGTTCTTGTCAGTAAGTCACTGAAGGTTAACAGACAGGTGCAGCAAGCTACTAGGAAGGCTAACAGAATGTTACCCTTGATTTCAGGGGGATTTGAGTACAGGAGTCTTGCTTCAGTTGCATGATAACCCAGTTAGGCCTCAATTGGTGTACTGTGTGCAGTTTTGCTCTCCTTACCTCAGGAGAGATATTGTCATAGAGAGAGAGAGAGAGAGTAGCAAATATTCACTATACTTCTTCCCAGAATGGCAGGAATTTCCTATAAAGAGAGATTGGATAAATGAAGCTTTTATTTTTCAGAATTTTGAAAAATGAGAGGTGATTTCATTGAAGTTTACAGTATGCTTGAAAGGATGTACGAGGTTGGTGCAGGTGAGATGTATGCCCTGCTTGGGGAGTCTAGAATTGTGGGTGACTATTTAAAAATAAAGGGCATGCCTCTTCAGTCCAAGCTGAAGAGAAATTATTTACTCAGAGGATTGTCAATCTTTGGAATTCTTTGCCACAGAAGATTGTGGGGGCTCAGTTATTGAGTATTTTTAAGATGTGGAGTTGCTGGTGTTGGACTGGGGTGGACAAGGTCAGAAATCACACGACACCAGGTAACCTGACAAAGGGCAGCACTCGAAAAGTTTATGATTTCAAAAAAACCTGTTGGACTATAACCTGGTGGGGATGGGGTGAGTTAAAAAGCATTGAGGTGTTCAGTCAACTATGATTATATTGAATGTCAGGTCGGGCTCATTGGGTTGAATGGCCTACTCCTGTTGCTGGGTTTCTGGACTCTGTAACATATTGCCACAGAGAGCTACTGAAATTGATTCAGTCACATCAGAGGTTAAATGGATCTTTCATTGATAGAATAAAAGCATGATAGCAAAGCTCACAGTCCATTTCACTTGATGCTCAATTTGTTTTTACATTGAACTCAATGGAGGATGAAACAGGCAACCAATTCATTGTCTCAACTCTCTCAAAGCTGTCCCGGTCTCCAGTTCCACTCCATTCTTCACCTCAATCAGCACGTTAGCAAGAAACGTTTTCTCTTCCTTTCAGATGTTAAAGAATACAAACACCAAAATCACATCCTGCAGGATTCTATGACCAAATGCATCTTTCCCTCCTCTCCACTGTCAGCATTCTGCAGGAACCATTCCCTCTGTGACACTCTGGCCCATTCCTCCATCACTCCTACACATTTCCTCACTGCTATGGCACTCTCTCCATAAAATCACAGAAGGTGTAACACTTGCCCTCCAACCTCCTTCCTTTACATTGTACAGGCCACCAAACACATCTCCCAGGTCCAGCAGGGCTTTATTTGTAATTCTTTCAATCTACTCTACAGTATTCACTGCTCATTGGGCACTCATCATTTTTTTTTTGGAGACACTAAACTCATACTCGGTAGTCGCTTTGTGGAATACCTCCACTCTTTCTGTAAAGATGACCCTTATCTATCAAAAAAAACTAGAAAGCTGTGGCTGTTGGAAATCAAAAACATAAACAAGGATCTCTGGAAAGACTGGAGAGATCTGGCATCACTTGTGGAGGAAAAGCAGATTTAGTGTTTCAGGTCAAGCAAGTCTCTTCAAAACTGCTCCAAAAAAGCAATTCTGAGGAAGGGGCACTGGACTAGAAACATTAACTTGACTTTCTCTCCATACATGCTGCCAGACCTGCTGACTTTCTCCAGCAATTTCTGACTTTGATCCTGATGTTTCAGTTGGTCACTATTTCAATCAGACATCTTACTGCTTTGCTAACATTTCCATCCTATGCCTGTTATAGTGAACAAAAAAAACTCAACAAGAGCTGGAAAAATGGCATCTCATTTACTATTTAGGCATTTTACAGCCCTTAGGGCATAACATTGACAGTGTGTGCACATATACTGTCATACCAGTGATCATAGGTGCCTGTAAGAGGGATTTAGTCTATTCTGTTTCTCTTGAAGTGGGGTGTTGTAAACCGGATGATGATGTGTCTGCTCCATGGAAAGAAGAGTAAACAGAATTTTTTTAAATAAACAAAAGAAAGTGGCTGGAGTCAGGCTTATGCAGACCTCAGGTTTTAGTTTTGCTTTCAATTGTTGAAGCTAGGTTTTTGGCCTTAAAGCTGCTAGATACAGCTCTCTCTGCTGCTGCTGCTGCTGCTGCTGCTGCTGCTGCAGCATAAAGCTTGAGTTATCTTTCTGCTGCTGGATTCATTCCAGAGTAAACAGGCAGGAGATGGAAGAACACAGCAAGCCAGGCAGCATCAGGTAGTGAAGCCGACATTTCGAGTTTAACCCTTCTTCAGGACTGGATTCATTTTGTTGGTGTTCCTTCTCCTGGACTAGGGGAGATAGCAAGTGAGGGAGATCTGTTTTGCTGAATTGAATTGAATTGAATTGATTGTCATGTGTACCAAGACACAGTGAAAGGCTTTGTCTTGCAAGCGATACAGGCAGATCACAGAGTTAAGTAGCATGGATAAGTACATAATAGGTAAACAGTGACAAAAACAAAAACACAGGTACAGGCGAAAGTTAAGTATTTGTGAGTCCATTCAATATTCTAACAACAGTAGGGTAGAAACTGTCAGGAAACCGGCTGGTGCATGTATTCAGGCTTCTATACCTTCTCCCTGATGGTAGAGTTTGTAGAAAAACATTGCCAGGGTGGGATGGATCTTTAAGAATGCTGGTGGCCTTTCATTGATAGTGGGCCTGGCAGATGGATTCTATAGATGGGAGGTTGGCCTTTGTGATTGTGTGGGCTGAGTTCACCACTCTCTGTAACCATCTCGGATCTTGAATGGTACAGTCGCCATACCAGATTGTGATACATCCAGACAGAATGCTATCGATGACACACCTATAAAAGTTGCCAAGGGTATTTCCTCAGCTGCCTGAGGAAGAAGAGACGTTGTTGGGCCTTTGTAACCAGTGCGTCCACATTAAGAGTCCAAGAAAGCTTGTTGTGGTCACTCCCAGGAGCTTAATACTCTCTACTCTTTCCACCTCTGTGCTGTTAATGTGTAGGAGCACTGAAAGCGAGGTTGTTCTCAGTGCACCATTATTCCAGGTCTTCCACCTCCCATCTGCAGTCCGTTGCCTTTGCCAAGGGTGTGTTTACGGGATGCTGCTATATTGGAACAGTTGTTGCTATATGTTATTTTGATCAATATTTCAGCTTCACGGGAGCATTACCACCTGCACATTCCCCTCCAAGCCACTCACAATCCTGACTTGGAAATCTATTACCATTCCTTCACTGTTGCTGTGTCAAAATCTTGGAATTCCCTTCCTAATGGCATTTTGGGTCAACCCACAGCAGGTGGACTGTCGTGGTTCAAGAAGGCAGCTCACAATCACCTTCTCAAGGGGCAACTAGGCCATAAATGCTGTCCCAGCTAGCGAGGCCCACATCCCACAAATGAATTTTTAAAAGTTTGATAGCGTCAAACTTATGCTAATTCTTCTTTTTTTGTTTGCATTTTAACTGTGGTGTATGAAAAAAAATGGATTTTTCTTAAACCCTGGCAGTTTTCCAATTGACTCGCATCTGGAAAGCAGACCCTTAAGTTTGCCTTTGAGTAAAATAAAAATTACGATCCAGGCGATCACCTTGACACATTTTGAGGGGTTTGGTCATTCCATAACATACCATCACCTGTGAAATTTCTGTGCCAGTGATGGGAAAGGGTAAAATTGGAAGAGAGAGAATGTTGTTGGAAGAAACACGAGTGTCACGACTCATCAGATAGTTAAAGCTTTGATGGTAGATTCCTACCTGAGTCCTATTCTTTTGGCTCAAGATGTTCGATATCGCTAGTGCCATCTTCAGAAGTTATCCCTCACATCTATCTGTTCTTCATCCACTCAATTGCATAGGTTGTATCTCAGTATTTATTTTTCCTCATTGCACTGAATGGCAGAAGTGGAAAGTTATTCAACACTTCCTAGGCAATGGTTTAAAAATATTGCTGGCGTAAAGTTCTATGCCAGACTTAGTGCAAAAGCAAGTGTAAGAACAGGGTCTGTAAATAGAAACTTTCCTTTGATGAAACTTGAGAGTAGAATTTCAGCTGTGCTTCAAAAGTGGGAGGAAAACAATTCAATGTCAAGTTGGCTTCATTTGAGTAACCTAACAGTTTGTGGGTGGAACGTTTGCAATCTGCTGTTCTATGTTGTTCTCTACGGGACTTTGAAGACAGCAATAAAGCACTGCAACTGCACTCACAGGATTCACCTGTCTGATGAGTAAAGTTAGGAGGCTGGCGGGACCATCAAACTGGAGAACAAGTGAAAAGGTTTAAGGTAAAAGGGGGTAAGTTTAAAAAATCTATGAGAAGCAAGTTATTTTACACAGAGGGTGGTAAGTGCCTGAAATGTGCTGCCAGAGGAGGTGGTGGAGGTGGATACACTATCATCTTCAAGAAGCATCTTGACAGATAAACGAATATGCAGGGATTAGAGAGATATGGACCATGTGGAGGCAAAAGGTTTGCTCTTTGTCAGGCTGAATATGTTTAAAAACTGAAATTGCTGGTGAAATTCAGCAGATCAAGCAACATCCGTGGGGAGAAGGCAGAGTTAGCTCTTTGACTCTGGTGACTGTGTTGGCTATCTGTATAAGAGTCAGCTCCATTTGGAAGATTTTATCACCCCTATTTCTACTGGCTCTGTGATGAGCTCAAGGCATTGGTCTGACATGGGGTCCTGAAGAAGGGTCACTGGACTTGAAATGTTTTCTCTCCACTTCCAGATCTTCTGAGTTTCTCCAGAATTTTCTGCTTTTATTCAAGATGTCACTTCATGTTGTCAGACTAATCACATTGTTTACTTCTGATAATGTGACATTTGGAGTTGTTGAACTTCTCAGCTGTGATCTTATTTTCTCCTGAGCACTGGGTTCTAGGCTGTATGACTCATACTCTGTTAGTTGCTTTCTAGTTCATGCTCAGTTGCATTCACCCATCACACCTGCTTTCCCTGAGCTGCCTAGGCTCCTGATTTGTAATACCTTGATTTTGAAAACCCTTCTTTGCCTCACCATTTCCACTTTTTTGCCATCAATCCAAAGATGCGCAGTTTAGGCGAATTGGTCATGTTAAATTGCCCATAGTGTTCAGGGATGCATAGGTTAGGTGCATGATCAGGGGTTAATGTAGAATAATAGCTTTGACGAATAGGTCTGGGTGGGTTACTTTTCGGAGAGTCGGTGTGGACTTATATAGATCATAGAACATTACAGCGCAGTACAGGCCCTTCGGCCCTCGATGTTATGCCGCTCTGTCATACTAATCTGAAGCCCATCCCACCTACACTATTCCATCTACATCCATATGCCTGTCCAATGACGACTTAAATGCACTTAAACTTGGCGAATCTACTACCGTTGCAGGCAAAGCATTCCATATGAGAAAGTGAGGACTGCAGATGCTGAAGTTCAGAGCTGAAAATGTGTTGCTGGAAAAGCGCAGCAGGTCAGGCAGCCTCCAAGGAGCAGGAGAATCGACGTTTCGGGCATGAGCCCTTCTTCTATACTCTTTCTACTCTCTGAGTAACGAAACTACCTCTGACATCTGTCTTATACCTATCTCCCCTCACTTTAAATTGTGTCCCCTCATGTTTGCCGTCCACATACTTGGAAAAAGGCTCTCCCTGTCCATTCTATCTAACCCTCTGATTATCTTGTATGTCTCTATTAAGTTGCCTCTCAACCTTCTTCTCTCTAATGAGAACAGCCTCAAGGCCCTCAGCCTTTCCTCGTAAAACATTCCTTCTATACCAGGCAACATCCTTGTAAATCTCCTCTGCACCCTTTCCAAAGCTTCCACATCCTTCTTATAATGAGGTGATCAGAACTGTACACAATACTCCAAGTGTGGCCGCACCAGAGCTTTGTACAGCTGCAGCATAACCTCCTGGTTCCAGAACTCAATCCCTCTATTAATAAAGGCCAAAACACTGTATGCCTTCTTAACAACCCTGTCAATCTGGGTGGCAACTTTTAGGGATCTGTGTACATGGACACTGAGATCTCTCTGCTCATCTGCACTCCCAAGAAACTTACCATTAGCCCAGTACTTTGCATTTTGATTACTCCATCCAAAGTGTTTCACCTCACACTTGTCTACATTAAACTCCATTTGCCACCTCTCAGCCCAGCTCTGCATCCTATCTATGTCTCTCTGCAACCTACTACATCCTTCGTCACTATCCACAACTCCACCGACGTTAGTGTCATCCGCAAATTTACTAACCCACCTTTCTAAGCCCTCATCCAGTCATTTATGAAAATGACGAACAGCAGTGGACCCAACACGGGAACCCTTGCGTTACGCCACTAGTAACTGGACACCAAAATGAACATGTTCCATCAACTACAACCCTTTGTTTTCTTTTAGCAAGCCAATTACTGATCCAAACTGCCATATCTCCCACAATCCCATTCCTCCACATTTTGTATAATAGCCTACTGTGGGGAACCTTATCAAACGCCTTGCTGAAATCCATATACACCACATCAATCGGTTTACTCTCATCTACCTGTTTGGTCACTTTGTCAAAAAACTCAATAAGATTCGTTAGGCACGAACCTACCCTTCACAAAACCGTGCTGACTGTCTCTGATCAGATTATTCTTTTCGAGATAGTCATAAATCCTCTCTCTTATAATCTTTTCCAACACTTTACCAACAACTGAAGTGAGACTCACTGATCTGTAATTACCAGGGTTGTCTCTACTACCTTTTTGAACAGGGAAACCACATTTGCTATCCTCCAGTCCTCAGGCACTATTCCTGTAGACAATGATGATTTGAAGATCAATGCCAAAGGCTCGGCAATCTCTTCCCTTGCTTCCCAGAGGATCCTAGGATAGATCCCACCCGGCCCAAGGGACTTGTCTATTTTCACACTCTGCTGTATTTCTAATGCCTCTTCCTTGTGAACCTCAATCTCTTCTAGTCTAGATACAAGTATCTCTGTATCTTCCTCGCCAACATTTTCATTTTCTAAAGTGAACACTATCGAAAAATATTTATTTAGTGCTTCCCCCATCTTCTCTGACTCCACACACAACTTCCCACTATTATCCTTGATTGGCCCTAATTTAACTCTCGTCATTCTTTTATTCCTGACATACCTATGGAAAGTCTTAGGGTTAACCCTGATCCTATCCACCAACACTTCTCATGTCTCCTCCTGGCTCTTCTGAGCTCTCTTTTTAGATCTTTCCTGACTTCCTTGTAACCCTCAAGCGCCCAAACAGAGTTTTCACATTTTGTCCTAACATAAGCCTTCTCCTTCTTGACAAGGGATTCCACTTCCTTAGTAAACCACGGCTCATGCATTCTATATCTTCCTCCCTGCCTGACAGGTACATACTTATCTAGGACACACAGGAGCTTTTCTTTGAACAAGCTCCACATTTTTAATGTGCTCATCCCCTGCAGTTTCCTTCCCCATTCTACGCTTCCTAAATCTTTCCTAATTGCATCGTCATTTCCCTTCCCCCAGCTATAACTTTTGCTTGGTGGAGTACACCTATCCCTTTCCATCACTAAAGTAAACCTGACAGAATTATGATCGCTGTCTCCAAAGTACTCACCTACTTCCAAATCTAACACCTGGCCAGGCTCATTACCCAGTACTAAATCTAAAATGGCTTCGCCCCTTGTAGGCCTGTCTACATACTGTGGGCTTGTTGGGCTGAAGCGCCTGTAAGGATCTATGATCTTCTCCAAGACCATCATCCTCCACAACTTGTGTTCATTTGTTCACTCTTGCAAAGTGGACATCATTGGTTGGGCCAGCATTTATTGCTCATCCCTAGTTGCCCCTATGAGAAGGTGGTGGTGAGCTACTTTCTTAAACAACTGCAGTCCATGTGCTGTGGGTAGATCTGCTCTGCCTTCAGGAGGGAGTTCTGTACTCTTGCTATTTTGACCCCATTGTGATCACACCCCATTGCCAGTCTAAGCTTTGGAATGGTTCCCCCTAAATCTCTCCAACTCACGAGCTTCATCCACTCCTCTGGTGATAGTTTGCTAAACCCATCTCTTTGGCCATATTTTGGTTGATTTTCCACATATTTCCTTCAAAGATTTAACACTAGACTTTGCTTAATGCCTTGTGAGGCATCTTACATCTTTTTTTAAGTGTGAAAAGCACTATATGAATGCAACATCTGTTGCTCTTGTTGCTTCTGATTGTACATTTATGGAATATATGGAGGAAGGAATGGCTAATGTTCTTAGCCGGGTGTTCGAATCCCATTACAATAAAATTCAATCAACACTGGTGTAAGATGCTAACCTATTCTGACCACTGTCAATGGTCATAAAAACCCATCACAAACAGTGAAGGAAGTCTTCTGACCTCCATCTTACTCCACTCCCACAACAATGTGTTTGACTCTTAACTGCGCTCTATGCAATAGATGATGGCCTAATTAGTAACACACAGATCACATGATGAAATAAAAATACGCTAAGGTTTCCTGAGTAGATTATTCTGTACTGTTAAGTTCTCAGTATATGAATCTCATTGATGGAGCTTCACATATGTCTGATTCTAGACGGCATGGAGCCAAAATAACACTGGTTGTCTGTAACATAAAGTGATCAACATCACATCAACATGGGTCACTCCAGTTAGACCAGTGGCTTTTACCTCTGTATCATTTTCAATTCTTTGAGGGAATTGTAAATATTGTCAATGCTCCACAATGATGTGGAAGGTCTTGTGAGAAAATAAGTGTCTTCTTTGCCTCTGGGCCAGAGGTTCTGGGTTTGAGTACCACTCTATGGTCATGAAAGAAGAATTCATTACTTGGTCAAATAAGTTACATTTCAAGCTGGACGTCTTTCCAACACACAATCATGGTGGGTGCTAAGAATGTCAGAGATTCTTGGTCAGCCATAAAAATGTTTCCATTGCCCTACCAGACTGTAGGGATGCTTTCCCATTATAGAGAATGAGAGAGAGGACTGGTTGTGATTTAGTCTGAGGGTCACTATGCCTCTATTGAGGGGAAATATTGAAAAGGAGAATCCCTCATGGTAACCTCAGCCAGTGCAGGAATTGAACCCATGCTGTCAGTGTCACTCTGAGTCACAACCCAGCCGTCCAGCCAATTGAGCTATGATGGAAAGAAAGTTGGAGCCTTGAGATGTACCATCCAATACAGCCAGACAACAACGTTGGATAAGCTCAGCTGGTCTGACAGCATCCGTTAAGAGAAATCAGAGTTAATGTTTCAAATCTGGTGATCTTTCTTCAGAACAGTAAAAAGTTCATGTTGCCACAGCAAGCCAGACTCCTCAGTGAACTGAAACACCCAAAACCAACACATCATTGTGAGAGATCTCATTCCCCATATTCATGTTATCCTCCCAATCTTAACTCAATAGCTTAAGAGTTTACTGCTAAAAGCATGTCTCCAAACAGCAACTGCTCAGCATCTTGATCTTGATAGTAGTGAGCTGTATCCAATTATACCTCTGCTTACCTATGGTTTTCCCAACAGCAGTACATATATCACCTCCACATGATCACTGTCTTTTGTTTATCATGTTTTTTTTGAAGAATCAATGTGAAAATGGTTTTCAAGACCAATTGCAACATAATTGATGTGGAGATATTGACATTTTACTGGGGAAGACAAAGTTAAAAATGACAAGACACCAAGTTATAGTCCAACAGGTTTATTTGAAAATACAAACTTTGAACGCTGTGGGAATATAACTTGGTGTCGTACCATTTTTAATGTAATTGATAGCAGAGAAGAAATTGACCCATTGTTTCTGAACTCAAAATGAGGCTATCCATTTTATTCAATAAAAAGTGGCCATGAAGCTGTCCAATTATTGGTTCATTCATATCCATTAGAGGAGGAAAGGTGGCCTCCTTACCTGGTCTGGGCCTGGATATAAACCCAGTCCAGTACCAAGAAAGTTGAATCTTAGCTGCCATCTGAACTGACCACAGAATCACAGGGTTACTAGAGTGCATAAGGAGGCCAGTCAGCCCACAGTGTCTGTTCTAGCACTCAAAAGGAACAGTTCCCCAAATGCCATTCTTCCACCTTCTCTCTGTAATCCTGCATATTCTTCCTTTTCAACCAACAGTCTAATTTCCTTTTGAATGCCTTGGTTGAACCTGACAATCTCTCAGGCAGTGCAATTCAGAGTCTAACCACTCACTATTTGAAAAAGCCTTTTGTTTCTTCTCCTTTTTGCTTCTTGTAATGATTACATTAAGTATATTCAGTAAAGTTTGACATGGGGTTAAGGAGGAAGGTCATCATCACCTTCTCAAAGGGCAACATGAGAAGTCATCAGCAAGCACACACCCCTTAGGAATCACTTGATTTCACAATGTGAAAATGTCTGTAAAGAACACACATTCAAGGGCTGAAAAAATTGTTGATTCCAAATTCTAGGAAAATTTCACCATATCTGCATATCAAACAATTGCAAAGTGCTGCCATTTACTGTGACACCCTTTAATTTTGAGCTGACTGCTTCCAATTATTTCTCGCTTTGGAATATTACAACAACATCAAGATTTTGGTTCACAAGGCTTGTTGGTCTGTTATGGCAAATTGTAATTCATTTGTGTGCAGCAGAACCCCTTCACTGATTGCTGTCGATGGTCCTAGTAAAAAAAAGACAATGATCTGGTGATTATTATCATATTAATAAGGAGGACATGAAGGCTTAATCATATTGACATTGGGCTAGTAATTCAGACAAACTAATAATGCTCTGGGGACATAGGTTTAAATCCTGTCATGGCAGATGGTGAAAAATGAGCTCAATAAAAATCTGGAATTAAAAGTCTAATAATGAACATGGAACCTTTACAGGTTTTTGGTGGAAAAAACCCATCTGGATCTCTAATGTCCTTTAGGGAAGGAAGCTGCCATCCTTCCGCAGTTTGCTTACATGTAATTCTAGACCTACAGCAATGTGGTTGACTCTTAACTGTCCTTGGGCAATAAAAGTCCACATAGCCATTGACATCAACATCCATTGAACGGAAAAAGTAATTGCCTTTTGGGATGTTGCTCAACAAGAAGAAGCTGCTGTATTTTTGACTTTATAACATCACTGCTACTTGCTCACACATTTTCATCTTGTGGTCTCTCAGAGGACCCTTGACATAGCATGCAACTGTGACAGGAACCGGAGCATAAACTACATGGGCAGGCTGTGACAATTACTGAAATAATAATGGAGCAAAGTGGTTGTGTCATCATCTGAGTAATTCAGAAGCCCAGCCTAATGTCCGTGGGACAGAGTGTTCAAATCCAAAATGGCAACTGATGGAATTTAAAACTAATTTCATAAATTTTGAATTAGTGTCAGTAATGGTTAATCCAAAATAGAATCAAAGGGTCATTGAGATATACAAATCCTTCCATTTAACATATCCATGTCAACCAGATATCCTAACATAATCTTCCCTCATTTGCCATTTCTCTCTAAACCTTTCCTATTCATATACCCATCCAGGTACCTTTTAAATGTTGCAATTGTACTTGCCTCTACCAGCTCCTCTGGCTCCTCATTCCATGCACACATCACCCTCTGCGTAAAAAAATTGCCCCTTTGGTTCCTTTTAATAACTTTTCCCTCTCACCTTAAACCTATGCCCTCTTGTTTTGGATTCCCCTACCTGGGTCATTGTTGCAAAATCTCACCTTCCTCGCTCGTGACATTTTGAGAAGGAAACATACTGTCCTTATCTGGCCTGTCCCATGTAGTACTTGAGGCCCATAACCACAACACTCACTTTTAACTGCCCTCAGAAATGGCCAAGCAAGCCATTCAGTTTGAAAGCAGCTGGCGATGAACAACAAATGCTCATCCAGATTGAATAGATAAGGATTTTAAAAAGAAAATAGGATCTTGCTGACCCTGGCTACCCTGCTTCTTCTACCTGCCAGAAGCATATTGAGTAAATTTACAAGATTAGAACTCAATGTTTGGCCAGGTTATGAATGTACTCCAATTAGGAAGTTGAGGGGTGACCTTACAGAGGTTTATAAAATCATGAGGGGTATAGATAAGGTGAATATCAGGTGTCTATTCCCAAGGGTGGGGGCATAGTTTTAAGGTGAAAGTAGAAAGATTTAAAAAATACATGAGGAGCATTTTCTTTACACAGAGAGTGGTTTGTGTGTGGAATATACTTCCAGAGAAAGTGGTGGATGGAGGTATAGTTACAACATTTAAAAGACATTTACGTAAATACACAAATAAGTAATGTTTGGAAGGGTATAGGCCAAGCGCAGGCAGGTGGGACTAGTTTAGTTTGGGATTATGGTCAGTATGGACTGGTTGGACCGAAGGGTCTGTTTTCATGCTGTATGATTCTATGATTCTATGAGCACTGGAGTTGAGCTTGAGCCCAGTGCTCTTGGTTCAAAGGCAGGGCTGCCATGTACTCCATCTCAAAGTCTCCCTTTGCCAACATCACATTTCTCCAAGGCATTCTGAGTTCATGGAAAGTGCTGAACAAATTTAAATGATTATTCCTTGACTGATTCTCATTTCTGCTGCATCCATGTGCACTTCAAACTTAATGATAGACTTTTTTTTAATAAATGTGGCTGTTCTTTGAGGACTTCTGTCCTGGAAAATATTCATCATTGTTATGAAGAAGTGGATGTACTGTATCTTTAAGAGAGTTAAAAGCTAGCAGAACTACCTGGCAGCACAAAGTGTTCTGAATAAGATACAATGTAATATGTGGTCCAGCAGCTAGGGTAGCTGGTTACCTAGAGACAAAAGCAAATTTGAATTAGGCCAATCAGGTTAAATTATAACACCCCCCCCGAAAAAAAAGCCTCCAGTAAAGTTAGAATTTAGTATATTGACAATTTAAACAATCCTTGGATGAGCACATGGATGATGGTAGGATGGTATAGATGGATGAGCTGAGACTAGTTCGTGGGTTGGCACAACATCGAGGGCCAAAGGGCCTGTTCTGCACTGTATTGTTCTGTGTTCTATGTTCTATATTAAAACCCAGTGACACAATCTGATACTTTGAGAGGTATAAGATCGTGGAAAATTGAACAGTTGGGAGGAGAACTGCCAAAAGACCAACAAATGTAGGTTGCTGGTCAGAACTTTCTGAGAGGTACCTGTCTAGAGAAGGATTACACAGCAAAAAAAATCATCAACCACAGACCTGGAGAGCAAATCTACAGAGGAAGATATAAAAAGAAGATTTGACTGCTGGCTGGCTTTGAAATTTGAATTTTTGGTAAATCTTAATCAGGGGTTTTATCGGAGTAGCATTATAGAAGGGAGAGTAAATGATAGGTTAGAGAAAGGAGTTGTAAGTTGTTGTTATTTAATTGTTCTTTGTTATATTTTAAGAAATAAAGTTGTTCATTTTTACTTTAAATAGTTCTTGGCCTTTCTAATTTTCACAGATTACTGCACAGGATAAATCTTTCTGTGTTACTGGTTTAAATTAAGCAGGAGGGTTTACCCCGTGAAATAACATTGTAGTGTTTTAAAAGCTTTTCATTTGAAAATAAAACATCGCAAAGCTTCTCACACGGGTTCCCTGAGCTCGATCACTGAGAAACCTGCCAATTCTTCAAATCTGCAATTTTGTTGAGGAAGCTGAAATACCTGTGTAGGGGCCTGTATCTCGTCACTAAGTTACCCTTTATTTACACATGCACAGTACATTGGCTGTGTTCAGCCAGCTCAAAGTCAGTCCCTGAGCTGAGGAGATTCTAAACCCCTATTTATTTTTTATATATTGTAACATGGTTTTATTTCAATGAGTATTACCATCACCAGAAAGCATGAAACTTCAAAATAGGAGACTTGGTTCAAATTGCAAAGTTACCTTTCACCAGAAGATAAAACTTTGTTCATTGAACAGAAGAACAAACAGATAAAATGACAGCGATGCACTTGATTGAGACCCCCATATCCCCGGTTTTATGTTTGGTCAGCCTGTGTTTCCTGATTTGCCCAGATTAACAACCATGATCAAAGATCTCATAGTCAATTAGATCCATCTGGTTCCAAACACTTTTTAAATATAATTAATCACTGTAGGCATCACTAACTTGACCAGTATTTACTGTCCATTCATAATTATCCAGAGGGCAGTTGAGAGTAATCCCATTGTTGTGGGTCTGGAGTCACATGTAGGCAAGACCAGGTGAGGATGGCAGATTTCCTTCACTGAAGGACACTAGTGAACCAGATAGATTCAAGTGACAGTCAACATTGGTGGCATGATCACCACCGGGCTAACCTTTAATTCCAACTCTTTATTAAATCCAATTTTTCAGAAATACAACCACAACTTTAAGATAGAACTTACTGAACCCAGAAAATGGAAAAGGTAAGGAGTGAATATGATTAGCAATTACTGTTCAGAAATGATCTTTTAAAAATAAGGACGCAAATTAACAGGTGTTGCAAGTATGTGCATACACAATGAATTATTACACCTTCTAGTGAGTGCTGTTATGCTGGCAAAGACACCTGCCATTTTGTGCACAGCACAATTCAACAACATCACTGAACAACTAAACTGCTTTTTGCATAAAAGCAACTAATATTTTCTTACTCTTTTGAGCTTTGTTCCCTTACAAGGCAGACTGGAGTATGTTAAAATTTACAGGACAGAAACACCTCAGAATTTACAGGACGGGAACAGGCCAGTCAACCAAATTGGTCTCTGTTATGTTCAGTCAGGACTAAATGTATGTTGGAATATACGACTCTTCATTCCCCTTTGGAATTATTTGCTCTGTAATGTTACTGATGTCTTCATTCAATTGCAGCCATCAGTTGCAATTTCATGACAAACAATAAACTGTATTCAGGTCATTTTGATGACATCTGTAATGAGAATCCTTTTTCACAGTTGGAGCCAATTTTCATGTAAGTTCTTTAGATCTTCACACAAGCCCAGGTCAGACTTCTTATTAATTGTCGGACTTTGCTTACTGCTGCAACGTACGCATTGGGAAGGCTGCAGTACACCATCCATCAAGTTGTGTAGGGTTCAATCCAATTTCTTAACAGAACGCTAACAAGAAACTACTGAGGACGCAGTGATATCGCTGCTGATCTCAGATTCTTCTCTACATACTCATTGTCTACAACACAGCCAACCTAGTAGATTGCTAATATCAGTGAAAGAACCATTAATCTTTGGCACTACACCGACCTCTTGGGCCAAGTCAGCTCTAAGAAAGGGTCACTGGACTCAAGATGTTAACTGTTATTTTCTCTCTCCACAGATGATGCCAGGCCTGTTGAGGTTCTCCAGCCATTTCTGTTTTTGCCTGTTTCGAGTCAGCATCTTTTCGTAGTATTCCCACGTCTTCCCTCAATAGTTTGAATGTTCTCAGCAGAGGTGGCATTCCTTTTATGAACGATCCAGCAATAGAGAATTCACCCCTGCATGTTTCAAATCTGCTTTGTGATGCTTTGTGGGATGATGCATGACCTCTGGCACACTTCCCTAAAATAAAGCAGACAATTTGCAGAATACAGAATTTGGGAAATGATCACAGGTCTTTACAGAAACACATTTCTTTATTTTTGGGAAGTGGCAAGCCGTCTAAATGAAGATGAATTATTGTTTCTTCACAGGATTCCATTTCATGTTCTTTCTAGTTGCATCATCTATTCATTACCCGTGACAATGAAATTCCACCAGCAACTTGTCAGACTTTGAACTCTCCAGAGATTGGTGCCCGGGGAGCTGAAATCAAACCTCTCTGACAAATTAAAACGATGGTAATAGATTTAATATTTTTGTGGTTGCAGCAAGTTTCTTCAGCAACAATAAGAGAACAGCCCTGGATTGGTAAACACAGATGAATCACATATCAGACATAACATTTCCAGTCCATTGCTCCCTTAATGTGCCTCTGTGCTCCTGATTGTAAAGCCAGGGAAACAGCCTCACAGTGTTCCTAATCAAGCCTCTAAAGAATCATGTGAAAACAATAAGAAAAACAAAACAAAATACTGCAGATGCTGGGAATCTGAAATATAAACAGAAAGAATATAAACATAGAAACAGACCCTTCAGTCTAACTTGCCCATACCGACCAGATATTCTGACCTAATCTAGTCTCATTTGCCAGCACTTGGCCCATATCCCCTAAATGCTTCCTGTTCATATATCCATCTAGATGCCTTTAGAATGTTGTAAGTGTAGCAACCTCCATTACTTCCTCTGGCAGCTATTCCATTCACGCACCATCATTTGCGCCAAAAGGTTGCATCTTGAATTTAAATTTAAATTTATGCCATTTAAATTTTACCCCTCTCACCATAAACCTATGCCCTCTAGTTCTGGACTCTCCCACCCCCAGGGAAAAGACCTCATTTATTTACTTATCCATGTCCCTCATGATTTTATAAACCCCTATAAAGTTGCCCCTCAGCCTCCGATGCTCCAGGGAAAACAGTCCCAGCCTATTCAGCCTCTCCCTATAGCTCAAACACTCCAACCCTGGCAACATCCTTGTAAATCTTTTCTGAACCCTTTCAAGTTTCACAACATCTTTCCGATAGGAAGGAGACCAGAATTGCACGCAATATTCCAACAATGGCCTAACCAATGTCCTGTATAGCCAAGAAAAGAAAGCATACCAAATGCCTTCTTCACTATCCTATCTACCTGCGACTCCATTTTCAAGGAGCTATGAACCTGCACTCCAAGGTCTCTTTGTTCAGCAACACTCCCTAGGACTTTACCATTAAATGTATTAGTCCTGCTAAGATTTGCTTACCCAAAATGCAGCACCTCGCATTTAGTTTAGTATTTGTCAAGATTTTGTCAAGGTTCATTGTTATTGCAGGATTCAGTATCTTCAGCTGATATATGGGCAGAAAATCTCCTCCTCATTTGGACCAATGCCCCAGCTGACAATTTTCAACATCACTTAGAATCACTGAGGGTACCATGGAAAGACAACATACTTCTGAGCCTTACACCAAGATCAGCTTGGTGGCACCACTAGTGGCCAACAGAGTCCTGAAGGGCATGCAGTATCTGCCAGGCTGGGCCTTTAACAAGTGTGAGGGGAATAATGATGAAAACACCTGCTGGATCTTACGTTCAACCAGTCTTCCTGGTAAAGCTGGTCTTAACAGTAGTGGTAGGAGTGACCACTGCTTCAGAGTATGACATTTCATGGGATCCAGTCTCAATGTTGAGGCATCTACAGTGCAACTCTCTCCTCAACTGTATACTACTGTGCCTCACCTCTGCTGGATCTGTCCTGCACTAAGACAGAATATACCCCAGGATGATGATGGAGCTGTCAGGAAATTTGCTGTAAGGTACGATTCTGTATCACTTAATTGTATGCAGTTACATGTAGGCCAGGTGGGCAATTTCCTTCCTGAAACAGGTTGTTTTTTATGACAATCCAATAGTTGCATTACTGGTCACCATTACTGAGGCTAACTTTGAATTCCAGATTGATTAAATCCTCCAATGTTGGTATAAACTTCAAAAGTCAATGAGAACTAGTCCAACTAGTCCAATGTCAGTGCCAGGTCATCCATCCAATTCTGTTTCTTTCTGACTTTAGATTAGATTCCCTACAGTATGGAAATAGGCCATATGGCCCAACAAGTCCACACTGACTCTCCGAAGACCCATTCCCCTACCCTATATTTCCCCCTGACTAATGCTTCTACTACTATGGGCAATTTAGTATGACCAATTCACCTGACCTGCACATCTTTGGATTGTGGGAGGAAACATGAGCACCCAGAGAAAACACACGCAGACACGGGGAGAATGTGCAAACTAGGCACAAACAGTTGCCCGTGGTGGAATCTAACCTAGATCCCTGTCAGTGTGAGGCAACTGTGCTAACCACTGAGCCACTATGCAGTCCCAATCTGCAGCAGTTTACTAGTTTATAATTAACCACAATATATGCAGTTACATGTAGGCCATGTGGGCAATTTCCTTCCTGAAACAGGTTGGTTTTTATGACAATCCAATAGTTGCATTACTGGTCACCATTACTGAGGCTAACTTTGAATTCCAGATTGATTAAATGAATTTCATTTTCACCAGTTGTCTTGGTCACTCCCATTCCATGCAAATCATGTTATGATAAAGGTATTGTAAAGATTTTCAGTGACTCAAAATGATGGTGCCCCTTGTTCCATGTGGGAGAACCACATCCTCCCACCTCCAACCCCAAGAGAACCAAAATAACAAACACAGCATCTGAAGATTGCTCCTATGAATATTTTTCTTCATACAAACTGAAAACAAAAACTGAAAATATGTCACATTTGTAAGTTAAATTTCTAATGGTATCACAACTCTGGCTAATGAAATAGCTTAATAGGCAATATGTTATCTTAGGTCCTTAGATGCATCAATATTTTGGACATAACTTCAGTGACAATTCTTCTAAACCAAAATCTTTCCAGTTAACAAAACTGATACACTGTCATTAACCATTCCTTTTAAAATATTTGACAGAAAATCCTGGCCGCACCTGTGGAGATAGAGTTAATATTTTGGGTCTGATATAAAGATTTCAGGATCATGCAGGTCTTGATGAGATCATCTTTTGTTCTTCTGAGGTAAAGAACTGGGGGCAACATGGAGAACTACAGAAGACTGGAACTCAGAGTTATGATTGTGGAGTGAATGGTAGAGTACTGCTTATCGCAAAAATGTTATAAATGAAATGCTGTACAGTCCTAGATCCCCACCTTCATTGATGAAGTAATCTTTTAACTGTAGAGTTCTGCAATATGGCCACACAATCTGTTTTGACCTCCCCAGTGACAAGAAGCAGTAAATACAAAATCATTCTTTGAAAGAGGTCAAAGTGAATTGCTGCATCTCCTGGAAGGAATTGGTAGTGAGACAGGTGAAGGTAAAAGATATAAGTTGCAGTCTTGGTCTAGTTTCTGTTACAGAGTCATCAAGTCATAGAGATGTACAGCACAGAAACAGACCCTTCGGTCCAATCCCTACATGCCGACTAGATATCCCAACCCAATTTAGTCCCAACTGCCAGCACCCGGCCCATATCCTTTCAAACCCTTCTTATTCATATACCCATCCAAATGCCTTTTAAATTTTGCAATTGTACCAGCCTCCATCACTTCCTTTGGCAACTCATTCTATACACATACTACTCACTGTGTGAAAAAGTTGCCCCTTAGGTCTCTTTTAGATCTTTCCCCTCTCACCCTAAACCTATGCCCTCTAGTTCTGGACTCCACCACCCCAGGGAAAAGACTTTATCTATTTATCCTATCCATGCCCCTTATGATTTTGTAAACATCTATAAGGTCACCCCTCAGTCTCCGACGCTCCAGGGAAAACAGCCCCAGCTTATTCAGCATTTCCCTATAGCTCAAACCCCCTAACCCTGGCACATCTTTGTAAATCTTTTCTGAACCTTTTCAAGTTTCACAACATCCTTCTGATAGGAAGAAGACCAGAATTGCATGCAATATTCCAACAGTGGCCTAACCAATGTCCTGTACAGCCACAACATGAACTCCCAACTCCTGTATTCAATACTCTGACCAATAAAGGAAAGCATACCACACACCTTCTGTTGTAATCATTTCTGATTTTTTCATGGAGGGTGCAGTGTATATATGAATGTGGTATCAGAGTCGATGGAGAGTATCTGATATCTAATTTTGCAGGCTAACCTGGAAGGATTTGATTCCTTGGATAAACGAGTGGATATCCTGCACTTGGGTATCCTGAAAGCATTTGAGAAGCTGCCACAATCAAATCTGATTGAAGAAAATAAGAAACAATGGAGTACAGGGTAACACTTAGACAGAAGATTGTCTAGCTAACAGGAAGCAGAATGAAAGCACAAATAAGTCTTTTCATGCTTCGCAAGATGTAATAAATGGTGTGTCCTGGGGCCTCAACATTTTACAATTCATATAATTAACTTAGATGAATGGACAGAAGGTATGGTTGCTAAATTAGCTGACAACACAAAGGTAGGTAGGAAAGTAAGTTATGAAGAGGACTGAAGGAAAATGTAAGGGGAAATGGAAAGGCTAAATGAATGAACAAAGATGTTGCGAATGGAGTATAATGTGAAAAAGCATGTAATTGTTCATTTTGGAAAACAGAAGCAAACAATTGAAATGGTGTGAGATTGTGCACCTCCAAGAGGCAGAGAACTGCCCTTGTGTGTGAACCACAAATGTTTTTTTGCAGGTGCAGCGAGTAATTTGAAATGTAATAGAATGCTATTACATAAAACTGAGGCGTCAGTTTGGGGAATTGGTGAAAACCAAAGAACTGTGGATGCTGGAAATCAGAAACAAAAACAGAAGTAGCTAGTTCTAAGGAAGGGTCACTGGACCTGAAACATTAACTCTGATTTCTCTGCACAAATGTTGCAGGCCTGCTGAGCTTTTCCAACAGTTTCTGTTGTGTTGATGAATTGATGAATTGTCCTACCCTATTTTGAAATAAGGCGATGAGAATTTTTGCAGCCTCCTAGGGGCAACATGGTGGCTCAGTGGTTAGCACTGCTGCCCCTCAGCACCAGGGACCTGAGCTTGATTCTCGGCTCAGGCGACTGTCTGTATGGAGTTTGCACATTCTCTCCATGTCTATGTGGGTTTCCTCCCACAGTCCAAAGATGTTCAGGTCAGGTGAATTGGCCATGCTAAATTGCCCATAGTGTTAGGTGCATTAGGCAGGGGTAAATATAGGGTTGGGTAATGGGTCTGGATGGGTTACTCTTCAGGGGGTCGGTGTAGACTTGTTGGGCCGAAGGGCCTGTTTCCATATTTTAGCGAATAGAATCTAATCTAATCTCCTGAGGATAATGACAGTAGCTTGAGTTAGGCTCTTATGCAAAGAGACACTCTGATTATGTAGAACTCCTTGAGTACTGCACTCGCAGTGTAGGCATTTGTGCTGAAGCCTCTCCACTGATACTTAAACTTATAGTTTTCTGATTTAGCAGTAAGAGTTGAAAAGTGTGATGCTTGAAAAGCACAGCAGGTCAGGCAGTTTCGATGGAGCAGGAGAGTCGACGTTTTGGATATCAACTCTTCATCAGGAATGTTGGAGGAGCTGGATGGTGTGCAGAAGGGGGGTAAGAGATAAATAGGAAGGTAGGGGTGGGGTTAAGGAAGCTGGGAAGGCAATAGGTAGATGCAGGTGAGGGGTAATTGTGATAGGTTGGTATGATGGGTGGAGAGGATCCTTGGGAAGGAAGATGGACAGCTAGGAGAGATCAATAAATCAACAGAGCCACAGCTAGAAGTCAGTCATCTTAAATCTTGTGTCTTCAATGTCAGTAAGGAGTTTTGCTGTTGTTACAATGTTTACCCTTGCGGAATTAACAAGCAAAAACAACTGATACACTCAGGATAAATGACTACTGGAACAAGGTGTTTTTCAGGATCCCAGGAAAGAGTAAATGACTTTGGGAAATAAGGGGACAATAACAGGGTTTTAATTACTAGTAAATTGTTAGCCAAGGAAACAGTAATCAGTAGGTATGTAAAATAAATTTGGTTTGTCTTTTGAAATTAATAAATATATTTATGCAAATTTATGTCATTTTGATCTCATTCCCTGGTGTTTAATCATCTATAGTTTCTCAAGTTGTTAAAAATTCAGTTTGCCAGTAAAATTTAAGGGAATTTGATGTACAGCATTTTCTCTTAATAAAAGAAGTAGAGTGGAGCAGGAAAATGTCAACTCCTTTCTCCCACTCCCATCCCCAATATCACAATCGATCCTTTTATTTTGCACCTTCTCCTCTACACATATACAATCACATTGCTCTGCAATTGCCTATTTGCCTACACTCTACAGTTCAATGTACTTGGAGAAAGTGAGGACTGCAGATGCTGGGGATCAGAGCTTAAAAATGTGTTGCTGGAAAAGCACAGCAGGTCAGGCAGCATTAAAGGAGAAGGAGAATCGACGTTTCGGGCATAAGCCCGAAGGAGGGCTTATGCCCGAAATGTCAATTCTCCTTGTCCTTTGATGCTGCTTGACCTGCTGTGCTTTTCCAGCAACACATTTTTAAGTTCAATGTACTTTCCAGTTAACTCAAAATCATTTTATTTCTATTTATTTTGTTCTATGTTTTACTTCAAGGGAGGATTGCCAGCGCCAATAGTTCGCTTACAAAGGCAAGTTTCATCATCAGAGCCCACTGAAAACTATCACATGACTTAGGTACAATTTATAGCTTATCTCAAGGCTCTGAAAGGGAATATTGGAAATCTGGTGCAGCTCTATGGGTGAGGCCACTGAGGGATTTGCTAAATAGGGAGTTTTGAATCCAGCTGAGTCACCAGTGGGGGCATGAAAATTTGGTTCTGCATTGCTGAGCCAAGGAGTTGAAAATTAACCACAGGTAAACCTTTATCATAAACCTATGTTCCTTCAACAAAGTGTGTGTAATTGCCATATGTGGAAGGGGTCAGAGCTGATTACAATTCTCCTTGTGCTCCCCCACCATCTGGGTCCAACCTCCATTTGACTTCAAATGGTGAAGATAACTTGATTGGATACTCATGGCAAACAGTATGACACCTATAATTAGATAGGATGTGGCTCCAGGGATAAATGGATATGTAATGTCTTACATTAGGTGTTGCAAATTCAACTACTCTGGATACTTCAGCATAAAATCTTGTATAGCACTGAGGGCTATAATAAAAAAAGTCTGGAAGGAACACTAATCTAATGTCCCAATGATTTGTCAGTGTTGATAATTAATGGAATGTGTCCATTAGTTTAATGCTCCATTGTCAGCAATGTTCATCCCATTGTATATGCATTAGTTTTTTTGAATGACGAAACACCCAATGCCATTCAACTCTCTTCTCCCTAGAATCTTGCATATTCTTTCTTTTCAGATACTAATCAAATTGTCTTGTGTATATCATCAATGAATCTGTCTTCCCTACTCACTTAGGTAGTGCATTCCAGATTTTAATCACTTATTGCATGAAAAATGTTGTCCTTGTTTCCCCATTGGTTCTTTTGCTAATTACCTCATGTCTGTGCTTTTGGATTCTTGATCATTCCATCACAGGAACATTTTATTTTCTCTATTAACTCAGTCCAGACCCCTCATAACTGTGAACATCACTATCCAACCTTCTCTCAACCCTCTCTTCTTCAAGGAGAGCAATCCCAACTTCTTTACTCTTTTCACATGACAGTTAAACTCCTCTTCCTTGGAACCACACCATGATTCTCAAATATGTTAACAATAATTTCATTCGCAACTGTAGTTCAGTGGCTAACTCTTTGTCTCATCTGAAGTCAAAAGGGGTTCACATCCTTCATTTGAGATTTGAGAACAGAATCGAGTCTTGCAATCCAATGCAGTACAGAAGGAGCATTGCATTAGAATATAGAACATAGAACAATACAGCGCAGAACAGGCCCTTCAGCCCTCTATGTTGCGCCAACCTGTGAACTATTCTCAGCTCATCCCCCTACACTATCCCATCATCATCCATGTGCTTATCTAAGGATTGTTTAAATCTCCCTATTGTGGCTGAGTTGACTACTTTAGCAGGTAGGGCATTCCACACCCTTACCACTCTCTGCATAAAGAACCTGCCTCTGACATCTGTCTTAAATCTATCACCCAACAATTTGTAGTTATGCCCCCTCATACAAGCTGACATCATCATCCTAGGAAAAAGACTTTCTCTGTCTACCCTACCTAATCCTCTGATCATTTGTATGTCTCTATCCAATCCCCTCTTAACCGTCTTCTTTCCAGGTACTTTATTGGGGTGAAATATAAAAATATTATTTAAGACACTTAGTATGCAACATGGTGAATAGACACGATGTAATAAATTCTGCTCATCAACATCTATAAGACTGTTGAAGGGCTTATGTGATGCAGTGGTAGTGATCCTACCTTTTGAACAGGAGCCCCAGGTATAAGCCCCATCTATTCTAAAGGTGCAGTAACATATTGATTCAAAATTATCTCTCAAAAAGTGTTCATTAGAGAAGCTAACCAGTGTCTAAAACTGGTTGTTGTGTTGTAGTATACTGTTGCAAGTGCTAAGATCAATATAGCTTGTAGTAATGTCTATGTACTCTTAAGTTGAGACAGAGTCTCATAATAGACTACCATACATCTTAGATTTAGCCATAATAAGTACAATATAGTAAGTATGTAAGTTAACTCACTGAGCTAGAAGGTTTGTTCTCAGAGTTTCGGCACCATACTAGGTAACTTCATCAGTGACAGTCTCTGGTGAAGCGCTGGTGGTATGTCTCGCCTCTCTATTTATAGGTCTTGGTTTCTTAATGTGGGTGATGTCATTTCCAGTTCTTTTTTTTTCAGGAAGGTCGATAGGATCAGATTGATGTGTTTATTGATGGAGTTCTGGCTCAAATACCATGCCTCTAAGAATTCTCGTGTGTGTCTTTGTTTCACCTTTCCTCGGAGGTGTGTGTTGTCCCAGTCAAAGTGGCATCCATCTTTGTCTGTATGTATGGAAATTAGTGACAGTGGGTCATCTTCTTTGGTGGCCAATTGGTGTTCATGCATCCTGGTGGCAAGTTTCCTGCTAGTTTGTCTGATGTAGTGTTTTTTTATAATTCTTGCATGGTATCTTGTAAATTACACAATGCAACCAAAATCTATATCCACATTACCTTACATCAAGGACATATCAGAAATGATTTCCAGACTGCTCAGACCTCTTGACTTCATGGTAGCCCACAAACTAACCAACGCACTTAAGCAGCGACAAATGAACCTAAAGGATCCATTAGATTCAACCAGCAAAACTAGCATCATTCACAAGATACCATGTAAGAAGTCATTGTGAGTGTCAGTATGTGTGAGCATTGGTTGTAATGCACCTGTGATGTGCACCAACTAAAAGGACATGTGCAGTAAAATACATAGGAGCACATTCACCGTGTGTTCCCCCCCCCCCCCCCCCCCAATATCCAGCACAGGCATTTTCTGACCAAACTGTTCAGAGGGCTGTATCTTGGCTCAGTGGTTGGCACTGCTGTCTCACAGCACCAGGAACAAAGGTTTGATTCCACCCTCTTGTGACTGTGCGATGTTTGCACATTCTCTCAGTGTCTGCGGGTGATCTGGTTTCCTCCCACAGTCCAAAGGTGTGCAGGTTTGGGTGGATTGACCAACCTAAATTGGTCACAGTCTCCAGGAGTGTGCAAGGTAGGTGGATTGAACAGGAGAAACATAAGGTAGGGAGTGAGTCTGGGTGGCCTGCTCTTCAGAGGGTCGGTGTGGACTCGATAGCCAAATGGCCTGTTTCCACGCTGTAAAGATTCTTTGAAATGTTATTGCACACTTCTGGAGCAGATAGGAACTTGAACCTGTGCTTCCTTTTCCAAAGATAGGAATGCTGTTGTACAAGAGTCCTTCCAGCTCAGACATAAGTTTTTTTGCATTTTCTAATCAACCTGACAGACGTTATTACACCACCCCTGGAGCAACTGAGACTCGAACCTCGGCTGTCCTAGCTCAGAGGGAGGCACACTGCCACTGTGCCGCAAGAGGCCTTATTAGATAATAGACAATTGACAATAGGTGCAGGAGTAGGCCATTTGGCCCTTCGAGTCAGCACCACCATTCATTATGATCATGGCTGATCATCCTCAATCAGCATGCTGTTCCTGCCTTATCCCCATAACCCTTGATTCCACTGTCTTTAAAAGCTCTATCCATCTCTTTCTTGAAAGTATCCGGAGACTTGGCCTCCACTGCCTTCTGGGGCAGAACATTCCATATAGCCACCACTCTCTGGGTTAATATTGTGATAAGCACATAGTTCCAATGAAAATGTGGAGTAGTTAAGTCCCAGTTGGAAGTCATCAGGCTCCATGTCAGACACACCATTTTGCCTAACACTTGTATCAGCTGTCCCTTATCATTATGTATTGAAATCCTAGTGCTCCCTACCTACTGAGAATATGGAATCACCTTCACTTTAAGAAAGTGATTGACTTCCTTCTAACCAGAGACTGGCAAAGAGTGCTGTCTTTGTTAGTCACATCTCATTCTGAGACTGAAGAGCCAGACACAAAAACGGAGTTAAAAGCTTGAACGTTTGAATAAGAAAGGGAAGAGAGTGATGTACATATCTATATCTACAATGCTGTGAAGAAAGCTAAAGGTCAGTTTGAATGTAAGTGGCCCTTTAGCCCATTTGATCTCATCTTTCTATTAAAGCTTTCAACTGATGAGACGTCTGACCTTAGCCATTCCCCTGGCAATCTCTTCCAGCTGTTAATCACCATTTATGTGAAAAAATACACTCTGTTATCCATTGTCAGCATTCTCATCACTATCCTGACCCTGCACCTTCCTGTATCAGTGTAACACTCAGAATACTGTTTCATCTTTGATTTTCTTTCTTTCCCGTAAATTATTTTGTGAAGTGTTGTAACTTTTGTGCTCTGGGCCTGCAGTGGGACTTCATTTGTTGACACTGGGATGCAGAGGTGAGAGCATTAACAATCAAGCCAATCTGGTACTTAAGTCAATCAACAAAGAGCCATTATGAAGTTTTATTGACCAAATAATGGAGACAGACCTCAAATGACAGGAAGAACATTAATGCATTGTGAAATTAGGTATTATTCTGTGAAAATTCTTATAGATAATTAAAACACACGTTGTTAATTGAGTTCCTGCTCTGTTGGTCATTTTTCCTTATTCTTTAATTCACAAACTCAAGTGGTTGAAAAACTTATATACAAACATAATCAACAATAGTTGCATGTAGCTATTGTCTTTAATGTCATTAAACATCCCATGGCTCTTCACAGGAGGAATTATCAAACAAAATCAGACATGATACCATGTAATGAAATATTCAGATGTGGACGGTTTTATGGAATATTGAAATAAAAATGGGAGATGGAAAGGTGATGGTGTTTATGGAAGAAATTCCACTGCTGTGCATGTAGGCAGCTGAAAGCATGTTGTCTCTTCACCCTAGTCTAACAGTTGTCTCACTCGATAGTGCAATTGATTTATTCAGATTCAACCGGTAAGTAACATGCCTGGGAGCGTGAAAGTATCAAGTACAAAGTAGAACTCTTGTCACAAAAATAGTCAGGATATGGCAAAGCATGTTCTTCCAAACTTGAAGTCAGCACACATATTGTTGAAGCACAGGAGAGCAGTCTTTGGTGAAGATGTAATTTATGGGAGAGCAATTGATTATTGAGGTTAAACCAGCTAACCCAACAAAAAAAAACTGTTCAGCTGAGGGAAAATGTTCAGAAATGGGCAAGGATAACAAAAAATATTCACAATGTAGCAACTTAGGTTCCTCGTAGTTGAGGAATAGTAGAATATTGAATACATAATTAGATTGGAATAAGTTTTGACTGGAGCAACGATTTGGACTTGCAAACATGAGAGATACATTAAAATCTAATACCATCTTTCAAGCTAAGCAACACATACTGCAGCTTTACTGGCAAGATCTATAGCAACATATGATGGTAACATCAAAAGCATAGGTTTGTGATAGATGAATTTGTATACAGACAAACCAGGAACATGTTCCATTAAACACATCATTAGTTCAAATACCATTCATGCAACAACGGAAGAAAACTTAAAAATCCTCCTTTGAAATATTTCTCACTACATAAACACATTCTGAAACACTGAAATCCTGTCACGACCTTCGTCAATTTCCATTCACCACAGTACGTCAAACTTTCATGCACAATGAGAATGTAACAGTACAAGAAGAAGTAAACTCTGTTGGACTACTTACTAAACAACAGATTACAATACTTCTCTAAAACTGTCAACATCTGCCGGCCATCAACTGGATAGAATAGGGCTGTTTGGTAAAACACGTAAGTATGGGAACAAAAAAGATGAACAGAGATTAACCCAAATGCATCTTGATCCAAATGTTTTACTCATAAACCAGGATGGCTTAACTTTGTTAAAGAAAAGTTTTACATACTTGGAGTCTTACCAGAAAGTTAAAATGTGTGTCTTTTCAACCAACTAAACCCAATATAATATTGGGAGACTCAAACCTCATGGCTATCAGAACTTGTACTAGTGAAAATATACAAATGGATTCCTTCCCATTCATAAATTTGATATGCACGTTGGATAAATTACAAAGCTATTCTTAAATCAAAAAATAGCCGTATTTGCCTTGGGTATTAACAAGAGGGATCAACTATCACTGACAGCCATTAAACACCCTCAAATGTTGTTAAGAAGGGTCAGATTCAAGATTCCTAATACAGAAATTGAGACAGCAGAAATAAATTAGTCAAGAGCTCCCAAAGAATCAGTGGCAAACATTGAGAGCAATTAATAGATACATCAAGACACACACATATTGCAAAATTAGTGGAAAAAACATTTGGAAAATAGAGGCTGATAACATTTATTGGAAGACTGGCATTGCCAACCCCCCACACACCCCCCCCCCCCCCCCCCGCCCCTTTAATCACAAAATGGTTGAAATATTTACGCTAGAAGTTACACAAACCCAAGTAGAGGGATAAATAGAGGGAGGGATAACAATAATTTAGATATAGGGAGAACAGTCATTAACATTTTGAGAGCATTCCATCCCACTGAGACACAGAAAAGGATACTAAATTTAGGTTTAACGTTCATTCAATAGAGGTAAAAACAATGACTGCAGATGCTGGAAACCAGATTCTGGATTAGTGGTGCTGGAAGAGCACAGCAGTTTAGGCAGCATCCCATTCAATAGACTAAACCAACACCACGGTTAATTTAAAAAGGAGTTGAAAGTCTTTTACAGGAGGTTAGAATTGATATAGGTCTTCAGAAGAAACCAACATAATCAAAGACCACACCCACCCTGGTTAAACTTCCTTCCAGCTTCTCGAGTTGGGCATAAGGTATAAATGTTTGAATGCACAAAAGAACAGATTCAAGAACAGCTTTTTCACTGCTGTTATCAGAGTTCTGAGTGGACCTCTCAAATGTTAAGTTTAGATCAGAGTGGTGCTGGAAATGTACAGTAGGTCAGGTAGCATCCGAGGAGCAGGAAAATTGATGTTTCGGGCAAAAGCTCTTCATCAGGAATAGCCCTCCTGATGAAGGGCTTTTGCCCGAAACGTCGATTTTCCTGCTCCTCGGATGCTGCCTGACGTGCTGTGCTTTTCCAGCACCACAATGCTCTAAACTATGGTTTCCAGCATCTGCTGTCCTCACTTTTGCCTCTCAAATGTTAATGTTGATCTCTGTCTGCACTGTCTCAGCAGCTGTAACACTGTACTGTTCTCTGTTCTGTTACCCTGATGCACTTGTACAGTACGATCTGCCCGTCAAGCATGTAAGACAACACTTCTCACTGGACCTCGGTACACGTGACAGCAATGAATCAAATTAAATACAGAGAACACCTTTTATTTCCAAATCAACCCATGTTTCTTAGCCTTCTTAAAGATAACTGAAATAGATTCTGAAAAATTTGAATATCGCAAAAATCCAACAAACATAATTAGAAAAGAGAAACAAGCTATTCAGGAATTGAGTGATAATCATAATATTGTCATCAAACCAGCAGATGAAAGGGGGAAATATAGTTATAATGGATAAATGCCAATATCTATTTTGAAGCTTAGAGATCGTTGAATGATTTCGGATATTACATTAAAATGTAGAAACCAATCTACTAAGGCAAAACAAAAATGCAGATACTTGAAGGAGTGGTACAGAATAAATATATTAGTAAAAAATAAACTGTATTTATGTATGGGACAATATAAGCCCTAGAAGATTTTGTCTCTTCCTTCAGATTCATAAACATCTGGAAAAGTGGACAATTCCGGGTAAAATACCATTGGGATGACTGATTGTTTCTGATTGCAGGAGTCAATTCTACAGAATAGCAGAATGCACTGATTTTTTTTCCTCTACCCTCTATCTCAAAAATACCCTAGTTACATTAAGGATATGTAACATTTTGTTTAAAGGATAAATTTGCTTGAATTACCACCTGACTCTGTTCATTTACCATGCATTTTGATATCGTCTACCCTAACATTGAGACAAACGCAGGAAATTTTAAATCAATTCCCCCAAGTAAATAGACCAGATAAGGCAATATTAAAACTGTTACATTTAAGATTAACCAAAGGTGTTTTCGAATGCAATGGAGAAAATTATTTAGAAGTCAAAGCGACGGCCGTGGATTAAAAAAAACCTTGCACCAGCTTATGAAAAAATATCCATAGTTGAATGGGAGGAAACCATTTTATGGAAGTGCACAAAACAGCCATTACATTTTTACAGATTTTTGGAAGATATTTGGGGAGTATGGTCGCACACAGAAGTAGAACTAAACTCCTTTATTGTAATTTTGAACATCTAGCAATCATCAATTAAGCTTCATAACTGGCATGCAAAAAAGCAGGCTCCTTGGATTTATAGTCTTTATCACACTACTGGAGGACAACACCTTTACTTTAGCCACTAAAGTGTTTTTTTAAACCAACAGATGCACATACTTAACTCCATACTATTCGTCATCATCCTAAACTCACATTTAAAGAACTAATAAAATCTCAACTCAGTTGGCTTTATCATTTTTAGACAACACATATTGATTTTGAACAATCAGTTACAACACTTTCCATGTCATTCAGACATAAGGGATATTTCTGCAGATTACCTAGAAGAACAAGTTAGTGCTGATGCTAGAATCTGTACTGAAATGAAAAATGCTTGAGATCACAGTGGGTCAGGCAGCATCCATGGAAATTCAACTTCTTAAAAAGTCAGGTTCAATACCACTAGGGAATCTAGCTAAGGTTTAAAGTCTAGATGACACTTCGGCAGAACTAGAGTGAAGTGTGGAGGGGGCAGCATTTATGCTATAGTTGGGGGAGTGTTCAAGTACTGAGGGAGAAAGGGTGTTGATGGTTCAGATTAAGTGATTGGAATGTGAGCATGGCAAACCAATGGTGTGTCTAACTGCTAGACTAGAAACAACAAACAATTCCATTGCCATTCCTTACCTTTCTTTTAGCTTAACTTGTTACATTCTCTGCCATCACATCCTCCCTTCCCTTCCCCCACCCCAGTGGGACTGTCTGTCCTTTCCAGTCTGGCAGTTAGACACACACTAGTCTTCCATTCTCACATTCTGTTCACATAATCTGGACTGTGAACATCCTTTCTCCACCAGCATTCCAAATCCCCCATCCCACAATTGCATAAATGCTGTCCCCTCCACACTTCACTTCAGCTCTGAAGAAATCATCTGGATTCGAAACCTTAGCTAGATTTCTTAGAGTACTGACCTGAGTTTTAAGAAGTGGAATTGAGCCTCAGAAAGAGGTAGGCAAGAGACTGACAATCCCTTTGATCTTAGAATCTATATTTCAGATCAATTAATCAACTCATTAAACAAAGTTCACAAGTCTTAAAGCAGACAGGAATGCATTTAGTTAGTACCATTTGATTTGGAATTTCAATGACAATAAAGTCTTAAGGGCATTCTGGTTAGGCATGGAATACATTCAAAAACTACTCATGATGGCAGTAAAAAATATACAGCTTGTAATTTATCTGAAAATTCTGAAGGGGTGGGGTTAGTTCAAAATGGCTTCATGATTGGCTTAGACATGGTGGGCTGAAGGGCCTGTTCCTGTAATATTCAATGTTTTATGTTGCCTCCCTGCTTCATTAAGTTATCAGGAGAAGATTTTGTGCATGTTCTGAGCAACTTATTGATCATAACAACCTCACTCATTCGCATGTTCAGTGTTCTTCCCTGCCCTTGAGAGAGCCTGATCGACTACTCCTGTAATTATTACTCACTGGGAGTCAGTTGGTTCACCTCACCATTTCACTTGGCTACAAGGCTAACATCATTTTTTTTAAAAAGTGGAGAATTATGACAGATCTTATCTTATTTTCTATTAATAAGCGGAATTGTTAATAATTGTGTATTGTTAAATTTCCTACATCATAATTGTGACAACATTTCCAAGAGAAGCAGAGTGCGACACACTAAAAATAGATATTGCTGATAAAGCTCAGTAGGGCCGATCAGGGATAGCATAGGGAACTTGTGTATAGAGTCTGAGGAGGTAGGGGAAGCCCTAAATGTGTTTTTGCTTCTGTATTTACTAAATAAAAGGAATTTGTAGTGAATGAAGCCATTGAGGAGCAGGTAAGCATGCTGGAACGGATAGAGTTTGAGGAAGCTGATGTGCTGACAACTTTGACAAACATTAAGATTGACAAGTCGCCAAGGCCAGACCAGATTTGTCCTCGGCTGCTTTGGGAAGCGAGAAATGTGATTGCTTCGCCGCTTGCGAAGATCTTTGCATCTTCGCTCTCCACCTGAGGACTGGAGGGAGGCAAATGTAATGCCTCTCTTCAAGAAAGGACATAGGGAAATCCCTGGCAATGACAGACCAGTCAGTCTCACGTCTGTCGTCTGCAAGGTGTTAGAAAGGATACTGAGGGATAGGATTTATGACCATCTGGAAGAGCATGGCTTGATTAAATGCAGTCAGCATGGCTTTGTGAGGGGTAGGTCATGCCTCACAAATCTTATTGAGGATGTTACTAGACAAGTTGATGAGGGTCGAGCGATGGATGTGGTGTATATGGATTTCAGCAAGACTTTTGATAAGGTTCCCCATGGTAGGCTCATTCAGAAACTCAGGAGGAATGGGATACAGGGAAATTTAGATGTTTGGATACAGAGTTGGCTGGTCGACAGAAGACAGCAAGTGGTAGTGGAAGGAAAGTATTCTGTCTGGAAGTCAGTGGTGAGTGGTGTTCCACAGGACTCTGTTCTTGGGCCACTACTCTTTGTAATTTTTATTAATGACTTGGATGAGGAGATTGAAGGTTTGGTTAGCAAGTTTGCAGATGACACAAAGGTTGGAGGTGTCGTTGACAGTATAGAGGACTGTTGTAGGCTGCAGCGTGACATTGACAGGATGCAGAGATGGGCTGAGAGGTGACAGATGGAGTTCAACCAGAATAAATGCGAAGTGATGCATTTTGCAAGGTCGAACTTGAAAGTTGAGTACAGGGTTAAAGACAGGATTCTTGGCAGTGTGGAGGAACAGCGGGATCTTGGTGTGTAGGTATATAGATCTCTTAAAATGGCCACCCAGGTGGACAGGGTTGTTAAGAAAGCATATGGTGTTTTGGCTTTCATTAACAGGGGGATTGCATTTAAGAGTAGTGAGATCTTGTTGCAGCTCTATAAAACTTTGGTTAGACCGCACTTGGAATACTGTGTCCAGTTCTGGTTGCCCTATTATAGGAAAGATGTGAATGCTTTGGAGAGGGTTCAGAGGAAGTTTATCAGGATGCTGCCTGGACTGGAGGGCTTATCTTACGAAGAGAGGTTGACTGAGATCAGACTTTTTTCATTGGAAAAACGAAGGAAGAGTGGGGACCTAATTGAGGTGTACAAGATAATGAAAGGCATAGATAGAGTTGATAGCCAGAGACTTTTTCCCAGGGCAGAACTTGTTAACACGCGGGCTCATAGTTTTAAGCTGTTTGACGGAAAGATTGGAGGGGATGTCAGAGGCGGGTTCTTTACGCAGAGAGTTGTGGGAGCATGGAATGCGTTGCCAGTAGCAGTTGTGGAAGTGAGGTCATTGGGGATATTTAAGAGACTGCTGGACATGCATATGGTCACAGAAATATGAGGGTTCATACATCAGGCTTACCTTACATGCGGATGAATGGTCGGCACAACATTGTGGGCTGAAGGGTCTGTTCTGTGCTGTACTGTTCTATGTTCTATGTTCTATAAGTCTGGCAGCATCTGTGGTGAGAAATCAAAGTTTACATTTCGTGTTGAATGACCGTCCTCAGAACTGCTGGTAGCTAGGAAAATGTTGGTTTATATGTAAAAGATGGGGTGGGGGGAGGGGGCAAGTAGTAAATGATAAGCAGGAAAGAAGCACAAAGAGACAAAAGAACAGTTGGACAGATAAAGGAATAGATAATGATCTGGCTAGGAAGGTAAATAGAGCAAAGAACAATACAGCACAGGAACAAACCCTTTAACCCTCCAAGCCTGCGCTGAATGCCTGCTAATGGGGACTATTAGTGGATAACAATGGGTTGTGTGTAATAACACACCATGTGATAATAAGGCCTTGTGTGGGGGTTGGAGTAAGGACATTGGAGATCTCAAATCCAAAAGTTGTTGAACTCAATATTGAGTTCAGAAGGCTGCAGGTTCCACAAGCGGAAAATGAGGAACTGTTCTTCCAACTTACGCTGAGCTTCACTGGAGCACTGCAGCAAACCTGAGACAGATATTGGCCAGGGAACAGGGTGGGGTGTTGCAGTGGCAGGCAACTGGAAGCTCACGATCATTTTGTAGACAGAAAGTAGATGTTCTGCAAAGCGATCACTCAGTCTAAGCTTCTTTTCCCTATTGTTGTGTTCTGCCTGCAAAAAAACACCCTGAGCTTCCTGATTTCTCTCCACAGATGCTGCTTGACCTGTTGAGCTTTTCCAGCAAATTCTTTTTGATCAACAAAATCTACAGTTCTTGCAGTTTTTAGTTAGCAGGAATGGGCCATTCGGCCCTTCGAGCCTGCTCTGCCATTCAATGTGATCATGGCTGATTATCAAACTCAGTCCCCTCTACCCACTTTCTGACCATACTGTTTATCCCTTTAGCTTTAAGAATCATATGTCAAGATTCCAGTGCTACATGTCTTGTGCTAAGATGCAAAAGGGACACCTGGATAAAGTATTTAATTACCTGGAAAGCACTTTCAAACATCCTAGCAACTGCATGAATACAAATCTTTCTTTTACTTTCTTAATTTATCTTTCATTTCCTCTAAAGTGGAAGATTCCAATTTTGGCCTGACATTTGGTTGTATAATCAAAGGAATTGCTTCTGGTACCAAGTACTTTCAAACTACAGACCAGTATTTATTGTCCCTCCTTAATTACTCTTGAACAAGTAATAATAAGCTGCTCCCCTCGCACAGCTGCAATTTATGCAGTGTAGCAATACCTAACATTATTTTAGGAAGGCAATTCCAAGATTTTGACCCAGTAAAGAAGGAATGGCATTTTTTTGATGTGGAGGTGCTGGTGTTGAACAAGGGTGGACAAAGTTGAAAAGCACACAGCTCCAGATTATACTTTCAAATAAACCTGTTGTACTATAACCCTAAAAACCACACAACACCAGGTTATAGTCCAACAGGTTTATTTGGAAGCACTGGTTCTTTGAGCACTGCTCCTTCATCAGGCGGTTGTGGAGTCCACAAGGAAGGAGCAGTGCTCTGAAACTTGTGCTTCCAAATAAACCTATTGGACTATAACCTGGTGTTGGGTGATTTTTAACTTTGCACACCCCAGTCCAACACCGGCACCTCCAAATCAGGACTCTCACCTGGTACTTTGTGATGTTTAACTGTGATTAGAAATCAGATTGACTATGAGCGTCTTCAAAGGGAACATACAGGTGATGGTGCTCCTGTGTGACCATAGCTCTTGTCATTTTAGGTTGTAGAGGTCACAGGTTTGGAAAATGCTATTGAAGAAACCTAGATGAATTGTTACACCACATCCTGCAGTTGGTACACATTGCTGCTACTGTGTGCTGTTGACAGATGGCAAGTTTTGAGGGGTGACCTTGTCGAGGTTTATAAAATCATGAGGGGCATTGATCAAGTGAATAACAAAGATCTTTTCCATAAGGTAGAGGAGTTCAAAACCAGAGGGCATAATTTTAAGGTGAGTGGAGAAAAGTTTAAAAGGGACCTGAGGAGCAACTTTTTCACACAAAGGGTGGTTCATATGTGGAATGAACTGTCAAAGGAAGTGGTTGATGTAGGTACAGTTACAGCATTTAAAAGACATTTGGATAGGTATAGATTAGATTCCCTACAGTGTGGAAATAGGCCCTTCAGCCCAACAAGTCCACACCGACCCTCCAAAGAGTAACCCATTTCCCTCCTATGAATGCACCAAACACTATGGACAATTTAGCGCAGCCAATTCACCTGACTTACACATCTTTAGACTGTGGGAGGAAACCACAGCACCCAGAGGAAACCCACACAGACAATGGGCAAACTCCACACAGTCACCCAAGGCTGGTATCAAACCTGGGACCTTGGTGCTATGAGGCAGCAATACTAACCATTGGACCACCATGCAGTTAGATAGTGGGCCAAATGCAGGCAAGTAAACCAAGTTTAGTTTAGGGAACCTGAGTAAGCATGGTCATGTTGGACTGAAGGGTCTGTTTCCATACTGTCAACACTATATTTCAATGACTCTATGAATGCATAAAATGATAGATCAGGTGTCAATCAAATAGATTGCTTTGTTCTGGATATAATGAGCTTCTTGTGTGTTTGGCATTACACTCATCCAGACAAGTGTAAAGATTTATTTTATAAATCTCTTGATTTGGTGCCATGTAGATGGTGGATCTTTGGGGAATTGGGTGGTGATCAATTCACAGCAGAATTCCTAACTTTTAACCATGGTATTTATTGGCTGCTTCAGGTGAATTGCCAATCAATGGTAACCCCCAGGGTGTTGATTATAACAAATTCAGTGATCAAAAACAATGGGGAGATGCCGGTGTTGGACTGGGGTGGGCAAGGTCAGAAATCACACAACACCAGGTTATAGTAGAAAGGGTTTATTTGAAATCACAAGCTTTCAGAGCGCTGTCCCTTCACCTGGTGAAGGAGCAGTGCTCCAAAAGCTTGTAATTTCAAATAAACGTATTGGACTATAAACTGGTGTCATGTGACTTCTGACAGTGAAAAGAAAGTCATTGAATATCCAGGGATAGATGGTCAGGTGTGCCCCGCTTAGATGCAGTGGTGTGAATGATCATGTGGGCACACAGTTTAACAGTCACTAAGGAATTATAAATGGTGTAGTCATCAGTGAAAAGTACTTATCTAATGCAAAGTCCTTGATGAAGCAGCTGAAGATGGCTCGACTGAGGACATCATCTTGAGAAGCTCCTGCAATAATGTCCTGGGACCGAGAGAACTGACTGCAAAAACCAGTCTTTAAACGAGGTCAGGTTACAGTCATTAGATTTGATTCCTTACAGTAATGAAACAGGCCCTTCGACCCAATAAGAAAATACCAACTCTCCAAAGAGTAGCCCACCCAGACCCGTTCCTCCCTGACTAATGCACCTAACACTAAGGACAATTTAACATGGCCAATTCACCCTAATCTGCACATATTTTGGAATGTAGGAGAAAACTGGATCACCCGGAGGAAACTCAATATAGACATAGAGAGAATATGCAAGGTCCATACAGAGAGTCACCCAAAGCAGGGATCAAACCCAGGTGCCTGCCACTGTAAAGCAGCAGTTCTAGCCACTGAGCCACCATGCTGCCCCAACTCAGTGGTGAATTTTCTTCCTGTTCCACATGGACTTCAATTTTGCAAGAGCTCTTGATCCCATCATTGGCGAAATGTTACTTTGATGTCAAAGGATAGCACTGTCACCTCCCCTTTTGAATTTAGCTCTTCTGTCCATGTTTGGACCAATGAGATCAGGAGCTGAATCTCCCCACTGTATCTCACCTGAGCAGTTTACTGGTAGCACTGTTGATCATGAGATTTTCAGGGAAAGGTGGGCAGTGGAGGGAGTGGAGGATATTATTTCCCCCTCTAACTCTATTTTGATTTAATCCCTGCCCTCCTCTTCACTATTTGATCGTGCAGCATTGCCCTTTGAGGAGGGCACTGCTTGTCACTGGCCACTCATGTGTTTCTTTCCTGCCTGGTGGTGGGATATAAATAAAGCTGTGCACACTTGTTGTTTTTCACTGTTAAAAAAAAGAGAAACAAAAGGTACTGCTGATCACATCTTCCAACAATTATTCCTTAATTTGCTGATGATTGAGAGTAGATTGTTGAGATGGTAGTTGCCTGATTGGATTGTTCTGATATTTTTTTGGTGGACAGGAGATACCATGACCAATGTTTTAAGTTGCTGTGGAGATGCCAGAGTTGGAGCTGGTCTGTAGCTTGGTGAGGAGAGCAGTTAATTCTGGAACAAAGTCTTCAGTGACTGAATTACACGTTTCACGTTTTATATTGCTAAGGTTCAGTAGATCTGCCTGGATAATGGAAAAAGCACTGTGACTCTAATCATTGTTCAATTTATCAGTTGTTATGCTGATATGAGATAGCCTTTAAGCAGTGATGCCATTGATTATTTTATGATAAGTTGTGATACATTGGCCTTGGCTCACTGTTTTCCTACAGTTTCACTGTCCATAAATTTGAAGCACTTAAAACTTTAGGGTGGAATTAAATAATTGACCAAGAGCTCCAATGTTCGATCAAAATTTTCAATTTTTCTAGCATGGAAAGTTCACAGGTAACGATTGATACATTTATGGTGAATATATTTTTCCTTACGCACAAGTCAATGGACAACCACAATCAATGTCATAGATGGTTAAAGATCGATGCTGCAGACAGTGAAGAAATAGACAACCATTTCATAATAAACCAATGGACTCATGCTGCTGTCATGAATGTGCTGTTATAATATATGTGTTACAAAGAAATCTAATTTATCTTTAAAATGGGCAGAATAAATCTTATAATAACAGTCCAAAGAGACTTGGGGGTTCAGCTGCAGAGATAGAACAGAATATCCTTTCCTGTCACATGTACTCAAGTACTGAACTACAGGAGTACAGTGAAAAGTTTACAATGTTGACCCATATGGCACCAACTTAGGTACAAAGTACCTAGGTTCAGATCTTATAAGTTCACAAGATATAGGAGTAGTTTTAGGCTATTCAGCCCATCGAGTCTGGTCTAACTTTTGACCATGGCTGATATGCTCCTCACCCTCATTTTCTTCCCTTCTCTCCATATCTCTTTAACCAATTACCAATTAAACATCTGTCAACTCCTCCTTAAATTTATTCACTGTCTCAGCATCCACCACACTTTGGGGTAGCGAATTTCTCAGATTCACAACCCTTTGGGAGAAGTTGTTTCTCCTCAACTCTGTTTTAAATTTGCTACCCCTTATCCGAAGGGTATGACCTCTCATCCTAGAATGCCCCACAAGAGGAAGCATCCACTCCATGTCTATGTTATCCAAACCTTTTATCATCTTGAAGACCTCAATTTGATCTCCCCTCATTCTTCTAAATTTCAGAGAGTACAGGCCTAAATTGTTCAACCTCTCTTCATACGATCTTAGATACAAAACACAGAAATAAAGGGAAAAAGAAAGAAATAAATCTTTAAAATGTCACAACAGGAAATAATCATGAAAGCTAATGAAATGCTGGCCTGTATATCTGGAGGACTAGAGTACAAGTTATGTTGCAAGTGTAAAAACTCTCGTGAGACCACAATTGGAATACGGTGAGCAGATCTGTGCACTACATCTGAGGAAGGATATATTGGCCTTGGAGGGAGTATAATGTATGTTCACAAGACTGTTTCTATATTACCAAATTGTACTTGCATCAAGAAGAATTCACAAAAGAGAATCAAATAACTGCTTGCCAAGGGCTCCCCTGGAGATTTGATTTGATTGATTTTTGTCATGTGTACTTAGGTACAATGAAAAGTTTTGTTTTGCATGCCGTACAGGCAAATCATATGATACAAAGTACATTAGGGTAATTGACAGAGTGAGGAACACAATGTTAGAACTGTAGAGAAGGTGCACAAAGAGTGAGATCAGCATTAAATTTAATATTTGAGATGTTTGTTCAGCAGTCTAATAAGAGCCAAGAAGAAACTGTTCTTGAGCCTGTTGGTACATGCGTTTCAGCTTTTCTATCTTCTGCCTGGAGGAAGAGGTTAGAAGAGATTATAACTGGAGACATAAATAGCTCTTCTGTTTTACTAACAATCTGACAGTTTTAGAGTCATCTACGTGAATAGCTGGGATAGTTATAAATGTTCTGAGTAAAGGTCACTGGACTTGAAACGTTAACTCTGTTTTCCCTTCACAAATGCTGTCAGACCCATTGAGTTTCTCTAGTAAATGCTCTCTGTGTTTGTGTCAGTCACTTATCCGTCTATGAGTGCAATGTTTGTACATAATCATGTAATAAATGTATGTTGGTCTCTCCTGTACCACAATATCCAACCCATTTTTTAAAACATAAATGTTACAGCAGCAGGTAAAATACCCCACTGGAGGCAAAACCAACTTCACATGTACCAGAGAGTTCCCCACACCTGAATTTAACTTATGAGATGAGTTTGTGAACTGAATTAATCTGGTTATATTCAGTGAGGGAACATTCTTCAAGTGCTTGCAGGCATTCCTTTATTTCTGAATCTTAATGACGAGACAAGATCATTAAAGGTAAATTTTAATCTAACCAGTGGGAAACTGTAAGAGAGCAGGCTGTCTCCTTATTGTATGCACCATCTAATTGTTGGAAGCTATGAGCAGGGGCAGACCATTCAGTCCCAAAGCCAGTTCATCCATTCAGTTTAATCTCTTTATTGAGGATCATAGCAGTGAGTTGCTGTATCCTATTATTTGTGGAAATTCAGCAATCTGCTCTCACTGCGCTAAAACTGTACACGGATGTACATATAAAGCTTGTTTCTTATTCATGTGCCTCTGTCTGTTCATCTTCATCTGTCATATTGTCATGTATACAGATCTATTTGATGCTTAAAAGAAAAGTATGAAGAAAATCTTTGTTATTTCCTTATTTTCAGCATTCTATTTAATTCTGAGGTCCACCTCCAATGCAAAATCCCATACATCACCAAGACCATTATTTCCAGCTCTGTAATATTGACTGTTTCTGCTCCTGCCTATCTCATCTACTACTGAACTCTCAACCCAGCTTTGTTATCTTCAGACTCATTTGTTCCAATGCTCCTCTGATAAACCAGTCACCTACCTCTCTCTGCAAATTTCAGGTGATGAAAATCTTTGCTGACCGTGTCCTGACTCATTCAATGTTCTAATCACCCTTCACATGGCGCTGATAGTGTAAAATCCCAAAGGGATATTAATAGGCGACAACTGTATAGGTGGACTTCAATGTAAGCAAGTGTGAGGTTATCCACTTTGTATTGTAAAAGAGTACTCCCGAACTGATGTGAAATTAAATACAATGGACGTCCAAAGACAGCTGGGGGCACAGGTGAACAGATCTTTAAAATGTTACAAACAGGTGCAAAAAATAATCAAAAAGTCAATGGAATGCTGGTGTGCAAGAACGCAAAGGTTATGCTGATTTTATAAAAAAACCCAGGTGGGAGTACTGTGAGAGGATTTGGTCCCATACCAAGCAAGAGTAGATTGGCCTTGGAGGGAGTACAACATTGGTTTACAAGAATGATACCTGGTTTTCAGGAGGAGCTATGGAAAAGATTACACAGATTAGACCTGTTTGCTCTGCAATTTAGAAGGTTAAGGGTTGATCTGATCAAAGTCTTCAAGACATTAACAGGAACAGGCAGGGTAGATAAAGATAAAATACTTTCACTAGTTGAAGATTCTGCAACTAGGTGGCATAGACTGAGAATTAGGGCCAGAATGCTCAAGAATTTGCTCCTACATTCAGGAGAGATGTTAGGAAACACTCCTACACACAAAGGGTGGTAAATGTCTGCACTTCATTTCCACAAATGCAGTGGATGCTGGATCACTTGTTAATTTAAATCTGAGGTAGTTTTTTTGTTCAGCAAAGATATTAAAGGACACAGCACCATGGACCCAAGTTTGATTCCAGCCTCAGGCGACTGTCTGTGTGGAGTTTGCACATTCTCCCTGCGTCTGCGTGTGTTTCTTCCAGATGCTCCATTTTCCTTCTGCTGTCCAAAGGGGTGCAGGTTAGGTAGATTGGCCATGCTAAATTGTCCACAGTGTCCAGAGATGTGTAGGTTAGGTGATTTAGCCATGGGAAAGCAGGGTTACGTAGATAGGATGGAGGGGGTGATTCTGGATGGGATTCTCTTTGGAGAGTTAGTGTGAACTTGTTGGACAGAATGGCCTATTTCCACATTGTAGGAATTCTATAAATAAAAACAAAGATACAGGCCAAGATCACAGATCAACCATGATCTAATTGAATGTGGAACAGACTTGAGGGGCTGAATGGCCTACTCCTGTCCTTATGTTCCACTTCCATAGTCTCTGAACAACATGAAACACTGTTGCTAGGTGATAACACCATTCCCTTTTCTACCTATATTGTTTTATCTGTACTAAACTAAAACCATCATCTTTTCAGTTCAATGATTATAAGGCTGCTTTTAAAATGTATATTTGCAAATAGGCCACCAGACTTCTTAACAACTCTAAAAATGAAACTCAAACTATGTATCCCCCTTCTTCATTTAGAAAATGCCAAATACAAATTAAACCTCTTACAAATTAAAACTCTTAACAGCAGGAAGACCATCTACAATGTTCCCACCACTGTCTCATTGGGTGGAGGTGGGAAGGTGATGGATCCATTTGTGACAGTTTGATATTTGATTAAATATCTTCCCACTAGCCCCCCCCCCCCCCCCCCCCCCCCCCCCCGCCCACCCCCCCCACCCCACCCACCAACTCTCATGTTATAATGTAGCTCCTTTAACAAGGTTATGCAGTGCTTGGCTATTTTTTTTCGGAGTAGTTGGAAAAGCAGCAATTCTGAAATGTCTAGGTTTGAAGGGTTTTAGGGTCAATTTGATTATAGCTAACAGATACTGCCTCAGACGAAATGCTTTCAAGTTTAAAAAAAAACACTTGGACAAGGAAAGGGCCAGTTCTCCCAGTTCAGCTTTTTTTCGGTTTATTTGGTTTTTGTTTAGCGGTCTGACTGTTCACTGAAAGCAGTTGGATCAGCAGCCTCAAATCTGACCAAGAAACAGTCATGTGGAAGAAGGTGTTCCTTGCTGAATCCCTCTGCCATCTCTCTCTCTCCTGTAAGACCCTGTGTTTGATTTTACCTTTTGTGCCAAGGCGTGTTTATGGGGATTGTTGCAAGTATTTGGAACAGCATCATTAAGTTGGGGTAGTACATGGGTTTTCAGATAGGTTAAATTATTTGGTATTCTGTTCTCCTTTGTTTGTGTTTTATTTGGTAATCTTGTAAATAAATTTTGTTTGGTTTAAAACTAAACGGTTTGACCAGCTGCATCTCTCCTGGAATATGTTGTACATCTCTATGACTCTATGGCTCTATCTGCTTTACACCTGCTTAAGTTGGGGCCTGGACTACTTTCTTGAAATGTTTTGAGGGGGTCTGGCCTGGTCCATAACACCCACCCTCTTAATGCACTTGAGGAAAAGCATTAAGTTCTGCCCTCCAAGTCCAAATTTAACAGCAGAACTTTGCATCATCAACTGAACTTGGATGATGTTTTCGTTCCTATTAAGCCAGACAATCAATGCCCTACCAAAGACAGTGCAGGCTAGATCCACAACATATAAATGAAATCTTGGATTAAATGCACATCTTTCATATTCCATGTGGCATTGATTGTTACATATACAAAACAAATGTGCAAACAATTTTCATTGATCTGGAGCCTGATTTTTAAAATTTTCTTTCCCAATGTGTAAGAATAACACTCTTTCTTGGTCTGTGTATTAAATATAATCAGTAATATCATCTGCAGTCTGGAGAATTAAAAAAAAACTTGCCTTAGTCTAGTAGTGAGAGATGGTGGAATTCAGAAGTTGTAAGAATGAGGAATGGTATAAGATTAGATGTTTAGATTAGATTACTTACAGTGTGGAAACAGGCCCTTCAGCCCAACAAGTCCACACCGACCACCCAGACCCATTCCCCTACTTTTATCCCTTCACCTAACACTACGGACAATTTAGCATGGCCAATTCACCTAACCGGCACATTTTTAGACTGTGGGAGGAAACCGGAGCACCCGGAGGAAACCCACGCAGACACGGGAGAATATGTAAACTCCACACAGTCAGTCGCCTGAGGCGGGAATTGAACCCAGGTCTCTGATGCTGTGAGGTAGCAGTGCTAACCACTGTGCCACCGTGCTGCCCATAAAGATGCCATGCAGAGGTAAATACTGTTCGTACATAAATACATAGGATGGTACAAGGCCAGCTGCCTGTGTAGACAAGTGTACATGGACAGATTAGAACAGAGTCATAGAGTTGTAGAGCACAGAAACAGTGCCTACAGTCCAACACATCCATGTAGACCAGATATCCTAAATTAATCCTATTTGCCAGCATTTGGCCCATCTCTCTCTAAACCCTTCCTATTCACAGACACATCCAGATGCCTTTTAAATGTTGCAATTGTACTCAACTTCACCACTTACTCTGGCAGTTCGTTCCATACACGCACCACCCTCTGAGTAAAATTTGCTCCTTAGGTCCCTTTTGTATGTTTCAATCTCACCAAAAGCCTATGCCTTCTAGTTTTGGACTCCCCTACCATGGGGAAAAGACCTTGGCTGTTCACCCTATCTCTGTCCCTCATGATTTTTTAAACCACTATATGTTCAGGCCTCACCCTCTGACATTCCAGGAAAATGGCCTAGCAAACCACTCAATACTCGAAGAGCGAAGGATGGGCAATAAATGGTGGCTTTTGCCTGAAACATCAATTTTCCTGCTCCACTCTAATCTCGACAATAAATGGTGGCCAGCCAATGATGTCTCGGTCCCACTAGTGAATAATAATAATAATAAATAGTAGTAACCCTACCTCTGAGCCAGGAGACCCTGATTTATGTGTCACCTTCTCCAGAAGAGGGGAACCAACATCTCTAAACAAGTTGATTACAAATTATAAAGGGTAAGCCTACAATTAAACAACAAGTTGCCGTAAGTAGTCTGAAGAAGATATATGCTGCACTTGAAACGTTAACTCTGTTTCTTTCTCAGACCTGCAGAGGTTCTCCAGCAATTTCTGGGTCTGTTTTCATATTTCCAGCACCTTTTTGCTTCTGTCTGATGGCAAATGACATTTGGGAAATTGTAATAGCATGCTAAAATTGATTTAAAAGTGACACAGTTGAAACTCCTACATTCACTGAAGTTGGATGCAACTCAGTGAGCCACTTTCTTGACAATTCAAACCTCAAGGCAAAGGAAATCCAGACTGAAATTTCAGTGCATTACTGAGTAAAGGGTCATGTCTTTCAAATCAAATATGAAACTGAGACCACACTTAACTTTTAAGATAGTGGTAAAATATCCTGATAATACTATTTTGAAGAAGAGCAAGGAAGTTTTCAATGATGAGTGGCATGTGGTTCAGTGGTTAGCATTGCTGCCTCACAATGCCAGGGACCCAGGTTTGAATTCCACCCTTGGGTGATTGTCTGTGTGGTGTTTGCACATTATCCCCATGTCTGTGGGTGCTCCACTTTACTCCCACAGTCCAACTATGTGCAGGTTTAGGTGGATTGGCCATGATAAATTGCCAAGATTAGAGTGGTGCTGGAAAAGCACAGCAGGTCAGGCAGCATCCAAGGAGCAGGAAAATTGAAGTTTCGGGCAAAAGCCCTGAATCAGGAATGATAAATTGCCCCATAGTGTCCAGGGATATGCAGGCTAGGTGGGTTAACCATGGGAAATGCAGGGTTACAATGATACAATATGGGGGTGGATCTGAGTAGGACGCTTTTCAGAGGTCTGGTGTAGACTCAATGGGCTAAATGGCCTGCTCACACACTATAGAGATTCTATGATATGTTTCTATGTCCAGTTGATGTTTAACCATCACGCAAAATTACAAAACCAGATTGCTCATTATCACATCGCTATTTGTGAGAGCTTACTGTTTGGAAATTGGCTGTCGTGAAGCAGAGACTGCACTTCCATAGTAATTTATTGACTGAGAAAAAGCTCTGTGACACCATGCAGTTATGAAAGGGAGCTTCATAAATGCAAGATCTTTTTTACTTTGTTCCCCTGAATGCTGTTAGCCCAGCTGTGCCATCCATGCACATTGTACAAGCACGGGGGACTCCAGTTGGAGCCAGTGTCAGGACCTTTGAAGGACATCCATTCTTGTAGCCTATGTTATTTTGCCGAAGGCTTTATAAACAGTTTCTGGCAGCAGATGGTTAGGAAAATAACAGAATAAATTAACTGTATTTAATGTGAAGTTTGCACACTCTCTCTGTGTCTGCATGTGTTTCCTCCGGGTACTCCGTTTTCTTGCCATAATACAAAATTGGTCAGGTTAGGTGAATTGGCCATGCTAAATTCCCCATAGTGTTCAGGGATATATAGGTTAGCTGCATTCATCAGAGGTAAATGTGGAGTAGTAGGGGAATGGTATGGGTGGGTTACTCTTTAGAGGGTCGGTGTGGACTTATTGGGCCAAATGGCCTGTTTCCACGTAGTAGGGATTCTAAGATGCAAAGTAAAACAGAAATAAGGGATTATAAAATTACCTTATCACGGATTCTGATGCTTCCTTTTTTAAACTCTGCATGATGTGAGAGTTTCTGCTTTTACAAGGCTGGCTAAGTGAGTGCAGTACATCAGCAGGTGCCGCAGGGCTTGTGTCCTACTAAACAGAAATGACAATGCATATTCACCCACAACCTGAGCTCTGAATGATAAAACAAGATTTTTATTAAATAGCTGTCATTTGTTTTTCTTTAATTTCAGTTCCAAGGTGCACACATCTCTTAACCTGATTCTTAGCAACTGCGGCGATTTTTTCTTCCCCCTCTCTGTAGGGTGCTGCTGGTGATGATTTACATTTCATTACTGTGCACGATGTAATTGGCATTGCATTTAATCTCTTAAGAGGCCCTCACTCTGCTACCTTGCAGCTAATCATGTCACAAAAAAATAAACAGTGCTTCGCCGATTTCTCCCCAAAAAGAGGAGTCTCTGTGAAGGATCGCAAAATTAAATGAATTTTCCTTAACTTTCTCAATGTGAACAGTAAATGTGTACTTGCATACAGAAAACAAACTCTTATCGGGGGCAAGGAGGGCAGGATACTGCAAGATATTTGTTGGATCTGAAGAGCAGATTTGTAGCCCTTGCTTGTATAGAAATGAGGGCATGGATAACTCCTCACAGTCTAAAATGATAAAGCTGAATGTTGCTGGTCAATAGTCATCATGCCCACATCCCCGATGAAGAGCTTATGCCCAAACGGTCGACTTTCCTGCTCCTCAGATGCTCCCTGACCTGCTGTGCCTTTTCAGGGTCATACTTTTTGTCCCTGACTCTCCAGCATCTGCAAGTCTTCGCTTTCTCCTAACAGTCATCATGCACACTTGTCAGCATGTCCACCTATAGGTCTCCTGTGAAAGGGAAGGAGCCTGAGCAGAACACTTAATTATTCATTGTAGAAGTCTTGAACTGAAAAATTGTCTAACACCACTGAGGCAATTACATATGGGTTAGGCTTCCTGACCAGTTATCTCTCTTGTTCTTTCTTACTTGAGCTCGTTCTCTCCGGCTCTCTGCTTCCTTTCATCTCTTGCTTACCCATCATCCTCTTGCTTGGATTCTCTCTCTCCTTTTCAACACTGATCTCAAATGGCCATGAGTGTTTATGTTATATATTTTTCTTGCCGTAAAGCAATGCCAAGGCAGCAGTAATTTCCATGTTAGTGAAAGGTTTTATTTATGGTGCTTTAAGTTGTCCGTGCCGTGCTGTGAGCGTAGGTTTCTAGCTCTTTCCACAGTTTTGATTACTTTTCTCTGAGTCCACACTCAAGCTTAACCAATAGCACACAGCGGGAATCAATGGCAAACAGGCTCATATAATCAAACAACCCATCTCATAGAGTCATACAGCATGGAAACAGACCCTTCAGGACCAGATACCCTAAATTAATCTAGTCCCATGTGCCAGCACTCAGCCCATATTTCTCTGAACCCCTTTTATTCATGTCCCCATCGAGATGTCTTTTAAACATTATATGGAGCAGGTCAGATCCCCGTAAGAGGGTAGACTACACCCTAACTTTTTCTTATTCTAAAGGTAGATGTGAAGTGGATATTCCAGATGAGATGCAGCTGGTCTAACCATTCGGCTTTGAGTGAAACTGGATTTATTTAAACACTACAGTTGAAACACAAACAAAACAAAACAGAATTTGGAATAACTTAACTTCTGGAAAACTTAACCCAACCGATACAGCAACTTAACTAATTAATTGTTTCAGGACACTAACATACTATAAACACACCCCTTCACAAAAAAGTAAATTCAAACACAGATTCTGACAGGCAAGAGGGAACAACATCCAGAGAGATTTCAGAAAAAGTCAGTTAGGAATAATTTACTGAAGCTTGCAACTTTCTGGTTCTCAAAACATCTTGTGACTGCTACAGCTAAAAAGAACAAGAGCCTGAACTGGGAGAATTGGCCGCTCCCCTTCTATTGTTTAACTGTTAAAAATAAACCTAGCTCCCTAGATTCTTCGCCACGTCTGCCGTTACAACCTTTCTTCAAAAAAACCCAGAACAAAAAACCCTTTTTAAAGTGACAGTATTGGAACTGTACCAGCCTCCACCACTTCCTCTGGCAGCTCATTCCATACACGCACCACCCACTGTGTGAAAAAGTTGCTTCTTAGATCCCTTTTACATCTTTTCCCTCTCACTTTCAACCTATGTTCTAAATCAGCATTCACTACTGAAAGCCAATGAGCAGACTCAAGAATATGCAATTTTTTTAAAAATTCATTCACGGGATGTGGGTGTCTTTGGTTAGGTCAGCATTTATTGCCTATTCTGAGTCGCTCAGAGGACAGTTTCAGAGTCAACCACATTGCTGTGGGTCTGGAATCACATGTCGGCCAGACCAGGTAAGGGTGGCAGTTTCCTTCCCTAAAGGACATTAGTGAACCCTTTTCAACAATTGCTTCTGAACAGCAGAGCAGAGACACAAAAAAAATGGATTGGTCAGGAAGGTTTAGACATTGTCTTGCACCCCACCCTCTTCCTTTTCAAACTAAAGGCCAGTGGAAAAGCAATTTGAACAATGACCATTTACTGAGACCTCAAGGATATCTGCAAATGTTACCAATGTTAAGAGAATAAGGCAACACTTAAACCATTGATACACAAGTTTTGCAATTGTAGGTCTCTGAGAAGTTTAAACTGATATTTCTCCACTAGAACCAGTTGTGCCTGAACTTTATGTAAGCTTATGAGCCGTGTTTGTGTGTGTATTTGAATTTTGTTATTTGTTTCAGGTTTAATAGCGAACAAAACCCCATTCTCTCTCACTCAAGTACACCTTGAAAGTGGAGAGTTTTCATTTTTAACTAAGTTCAATTGATGTCAGGCAGTTGCGCGTTAAGAATGAATAAGAATGAAATAAAACAAATGTTGCGACTGATTAAGCGGGGTTTAAAAAAGAGGGGACCGTCTATTCTCAATTGTTTGTGACATTACATAGTAGTCCCCATGTAGGGAGATAGTTAAGGATTTTAACAGGAGTGTTAAACATAAAATTTACAGCTAACCACTGGTAGGTTCAAGGAGCATCCAAAGGAAGAAGCTTTAGGAAGGAATTGCTGATCTTGGGGGCCAGGTAAAAGAAGGCACAAGCTCCAGTGGTGAAGCCATTAAAAGTGATGCTGACCAAAGAGCTCGGATTAGACGAGTGCCAATATCTTGGAAATTTACGCAGTTGGCAATTTCAAAACAAGGTTAAAAAAAAACAATGTTGATGTATTGCTAAACAGGGTCACAAGAGAGGTCAACGTGTGCTGAGTAGGAGAGAATTGGAATGAGATCAGACACAAGAAGCATATTTTTTGGATATTCTGATATGAAGGAGGTTGCACTGTTATAAGCACAGATGCATAAGATATTTTGACTACTGGGGCAGCATGGTGGCTTAGTGGTTAGCACTGCTGCCTCATAGTGCCTCATATTCCAGCCTCAGGTCTGTGTGGAGTTTGCATGTTCTCCCAGTGTCTGCATGGGTTTCCTCTGGGTGCTCCAGTTTCCTCCCACAATCCAAAGATGTGCAGGTGAGATGAATTGGCCATGCTAAATTGCCCATAATGTTCAGGGATGTGTAAATTAGGTGCATTAGTCAGGGGAAATGTAGAGTAAGAGGGTAGGGGAATGGGTCTGGGTGGGATACTCTTCAGAGGGTCAGTGTGGACTTGTTGGGCCAATGGCCTGTTTCTACACTGTGGGGATCCTATGCTACAGTTGAAAGGTACTTCATGGATTTGTCATGGGCCAGGCCAGATTCCTCAAAACATTTCAAGAAGACCCTAACTTTATTATTGGATTTCAGCATGTGAACTGTGGATATTCCAGCAGAGAATCGGTTGGTCACCCTATTTAGTTTTAAACAAAATGGAATTTATTTACAAGATTACTGAATGAAACACAAAGAACAGCAAACGGAATACCAAATAACCTATACTATCTGAAAACCCAACAGGCTATCCCAACCTAATGATGCTGTTCCACAATACTTGCAACAATCCCTATAAACACCCCTAGGCACAATTCAAACATGTTCTTGCAGGAGAGAAATCGAGAGAGAGAGAGGGTCCGGCAGCCTTTCTTCACACACACACACACACACACACACATACACACACACACACACACACACAAACACACACACACACACACCTGCATTCAGACCCAAACCAAAGAAAAAAAATAAGCTGCGAGAATTGGCCACTCCCCTTTCATTCTAGAAGTTTTTTTTAAACTTGAAAGCCTTCTTCCTGAGGCAGCATCTTTTAGCTATAAACAAATTGGCCCTACAATTTGTCCATACTCAGACTTTTTGGAACCTGAGTTGTATACAACCTCTCTGGAAAAAACCCAAGGACAACCTAACCTTGTTAAAGGAATTGCTTCATCACAAACTGCTTTGGGTATTTTGAGGTCATCCATGCTGCTGTGCAAGTCCTATAACAGATATGACCAGATTTTTTTTTGTGATGTTGGTTGACTGATAATTATCAGCCCAGGAAGAAATCCTTTGCTCTCATAGAGTCATAGAGTCATACAGTATGGTAACAGATCCTTCGGTCCAACTAGTCCATGCTGAACCTAATCCCAAACTATAGTAGTCCCACATGCCTGCCCCTGACCCATATCCATCCAAACCTTTCACTTCATGTACTTTTCGAAGTGTCATTTAAAAGTTGTAATTGTGCCCACATCCACCACTTCCTCAGGAAGGTCATTCACACACAAACTTAGCATCACAGGATGTTAATCTGACACAATTTGGTCGAATGCATCAGCCTAATGACAGTGTTTCATGGAGAAGCTAATGCTAATAATTATGTAAATAACATTCGGTGGAAACTTGTACCATATCTTCATCTCAGTCAAGTGGGGCAATAAGTGTTCAGTTTGCCACATGCATCCAATGCAGAAGCAGAACCAAGGTGCATTTTTCCATTACTGATCCTGACTATGAAGAAAAGATAAGTCATCGAGTCGCCCAGAGCGAATTTCTTTTCTCTAGGAGATGCAAATGAACTGCTGGCAGATGCACACCATGTGCTTCCTAACGGGATTGCAATCTGTTCAAAGAAAGATGGTGTGAGGCCAAACAATGCAGCAAAGAGTGTCCTCATGTAGGTCTTCTCAATGTTGTTAAGGCTTTCTCATTAACACTCTGTTACTGAAGTAAACGTTTCCTTCCAATGTAACACATGATATTTCGGGATTGCAGATAGCAATCCGATAATGAGACAGCTGTCAAATCAAATGCTATGTGTTGGCTGCGTCTGTCGGCCTAATGCGTGGCCGAGTTGATGTGAGTAGCTTTGTTAAAGAAACAAAACACTGTGCCTCTGAGAGGGACCAGGACTTTTTGTGCAATCGAATACTTCCTCACGGCAGTCTCCATCTATCCTCTGTAAACCTGGATCTGCAGAATTCCATTGTTTTGTTGGTCTGGTTATGTGTTCACTGTTTGCTCAGCTTCAATGAAGACTTGGTGTGATATCTGACAAACAGAAATGCAAAATCAGCTGCAGGTTTGTGGCTGCTGCAGACATTTTAAAGCATTGAACAATTTCAGACACAGAAATTGTTGCATCGTCTCTGCACCTTGTCAAGGCACAGAACACAACAGAACCTCGAAAAGATGAATTAATTGAGTTTAATTCCCACCAAGACCCATTTATTAACGACTTCCAACTTGGCTGTCCTTTGTCATCTCATTTCAGCAAAGTCTCAATTTTTAATTACTTTTTTGAATCCCTCAATGTCTTGACTTTCCTCCAGCCTTTTAAGATCTCCTCCAGTTCTGTTGTTTTGCTGATCTTTGATTTTTAAATAATATCACACCCAATAAGATAGCAGGTGTGTAAAGGACAAAGGTGCGATAGATCTCACAGCAAGCAAACTAAAGGGCACAACTAAAGGGTGTGCTGGAGCATAGAGACCTGGCTGCAGCTGTGCAAAATTCATTGAAGGTGGCAGGATACTTTGAGAGAGCATTTAATAAATGAGAGCACATCTTAAGCTTTATTGATAGGGACATAGAGTACAAGAGCAATGACATTAAACTGAACTTGTGTGAGACACATCTTAGCCTTTGCTGGAGTATTACATTCAATTTTGAGCACTGCAAGGCAGGTTGTCAAAACACTATAGAGAATGTGGAAAATAGCTCTAAGGATTGTGAATGTCAGTTATGAAGAAATATTGGAGAAACTGGCTTGGAGAACAGAAGGCTGAGAGTAGATCTGGTCGAGGTGTGAATGGATCAAGAACAAGAGGGCATAGATTTAAAGGAATTGACAAAAGTGGTGTATGAAGAAACTTTCTCACCCAATAAGTTTTATTTGAAAAGGAACAATGGACATGCTGGTGGAGAAAATGCAAGAGAATAGCACTCAAAAAACTGCTTATTTGGAAAGTCAGTATAGACATGACAGGCACAATGGTCTCTATCTGCATTGTAATGATTATGTGACTCTCTGATTGGAGCTGTACGTTCAACAATCAAGGTCCTTATTTCTGGAAATCCCTCCCTCAAGTTCACCTCTCTGTCTCTGTTCTCTTTTAAGGTGTCCCTTAAAAGCTACCTCTTATTGTGCACCTGACCTAACATCTCTGACCGTGTCACAGTATTAAGTTTATATAATGCGCAAATTTGGACATTATCTGACGTAAAAATAAAACAAAAACAGCTGTGAAAGTATCAATTATTGTGATTAATGTAGGAGAGGCTTCTTAAGTAGATTCTCAACCGTGTGGGAGCAGGCCATTCTGCCCACCGAGTCCAAACTGACCTGCTGAAGAACATCCCACATATCCCTGCATTTCCCATGGCTCATCCACCTAGCCTGCACACCCTGGATGTGACAGGGCACTTTTAAGCATGGCCAATTCTCATAAGCTCTATATTTTTGGTTGTGGGAGGAAACCCACACAGACACATGGAGAATGTACAAGCTCCACACAGATAGTCGTCCGAGGCTGGAATCAAACTGGTGCTATGAGGCAGCAGTGCTAACCGTTGACCCACCATGTCACCCCATCTGACAATATAATCAAATGGGTCCACTGTTTTTTGTCATTTATATAAATGATTTGGATGTGAACATAGTAGGGATGGTTAGTAAGTTTGCAGATGACACCAAAATTGGAGGTGTAGTGGACAGCTAAGAAGATTACCTCAGGTTACAATGGGATCTTGATCAGATGGGCCAATGAGCTCAGGAGTGGTAGATGGAGTTTAATTTAGATAAATGTGAGGTGCTGCACTTGGAAAAGCAAATCAGAGCAGGACTTATACACTTAATGGTAAGGTCCTGGGGGATAGTACTGAACAAAGAGACCTTGGATTGCAGGTTTATAGTCTCTTGAAAGTAGAGTTACTGGTAGATAGGATAGTGAAGGAGGCATTTGGTATGCTTTCTTTTGTTGGTCAGAGTATTGAGTACAGGAGTTGGGACGTCATGTTGCGGCTGTACAGGGCATTGGTTAGGCCACTTTTGGAATATTGTATGCAATTCTGATCTCCTTCTTATTGGAAGGATATTGTAAAACTTGAAAGGGTTCAAAAAGATTTACAAGGATGTTGCCAGAGCTGTAGGGAGAGGCTGAACAGGCTGGGACTGTTTTCCCTGGAGCGTCAAAGGCTGAGGGTGACCTTATAGAGGTTTATAAAATCATGAGGGGCATGGATAGGATAAATAGGCAGGGTCTTTTCCCTGGGGTGGGTGAGTCCATAACTAGAGGGCATAGGCTTCAGGTGAGAAAGGACAGATATAAAAGGGACCTAAGGGGCGACTTTTTTATGCAGAGTGTGGTACATGTATGGAATGAGCTGCCAGAGGAAGTGGTGGAGGCCAGTACAATAGATACCTCTAAAAGGTATCTGGATGGGTATATGAATAGGAAGGTTTTAGAGAGATATGGGCCAAGTGCTGCCAAATGGGATTCAATGAGCTTAGGATATCTGGACAGTGTGGACGAGTTGGACTGAAGGGCCTGTTTCCGTGCTGTACGTCTCTATGACTCTATATCAGAGTGTGGTATTTTTACTGTATATTTGCTCATAATTTTACTTTTCTGTGACATTGCCAATTGCAAGCTGTCCCATGAGAAATGACAGTTTTCCACACCAGCCTGACTGTACAATCCCAACGCAAGAACACAAACCTTCACCAAGCATGAGAAAATAAAGCTATCGTACATAAACAAACACAGTAGTGAAGCAGTGAAACCCAATAGTGCAACATACACACCCAAAGCCTGAGCTGCCCTTCGGTTTATTGAGTTTATTTTCATGCAATTTGTCAAAAAGCAGAGAATATAGTCCTCAAGATCATGGAAGTTTAAGTGAAAAAGATTCAATGCAACTATTTTAGTTTAATATAGACTTTGCACAGAAGATGATCCCATATGCAAAATTGATTTTAGCCAATTGGTCTGGGAGACAATTATGATCATCACTAGTCAGTTAATCATTGTTGCATGTAAAGTTCATTGCACTGGCTGGAATTCTTTCAGGAAGCTCTAAGATGTAATTTAGTTAAACTCACAAGGAATTAATAGGCACCATTCTAAACGCTTTTCGTATGTTTATCTAATTTACTGAGGAATAGATACCAATACAGCCAACAAATGATTCTGGTTTTCTTATTCATTATTTTCAGTTGTGTATCACATTACTCCCAAGCAATAGACTTCTCATTGATCAAACATCAAAAAATTAATACTTTTAAAAGTATGAGGGAACTTCTTCTAAGGCAGTTTTTTTTTCAAAATATATACATCCTAAAGACATGCCCTGATGATGTGGTAGCACAGCATTTGTCAATTTGAAAGGAAACTTAAGGGCAGAAAACTTTATTGAAACTTAGACCAATCTTGACCATTATTGAAGTCCAAATTGCACCCAAAGTGAAAGCCCTAGCACCAGTCCATCACCTCCCACATCAATTGCTGCAAACGTTAAATCTCAGTTTTACTGCACAGCGACAGGTTATTTGGCCAAATTGGTCCACAAACTCTGTCATGCCTCTTCATCTTAACCTGTCAAGGTAATATTCCATTTATTTCTCCCTTATGTGTTTCTGTTCTCCTTGACTATTCCCTACAGTAGCGAGCTCCATGTTGTCACCATTTGAAAATGATGTGTTCCTCCCATACACTTTTTCAATTATAATGCTGACTAGGCACTTCAAAATAAACTTGTTTCTGAAGGTAAACAGCCAAGGTGATGTTTTGAAAAATATTTCAGGGCTTTAGGTTCACTGGACTTGCAGTTCCAAGTGTATATCATGAGATGCCATAATCTGAGACTTTTTACAGTTGGCTGAATATCTTTCAAATGCAGCATTGTCACAAAGGAAGAGCAGCTACTAACTTGCACTCAACAGGTACCAGTGAGTTAATGACCAGATCATTTGTTTCAGTGGCATCTGAAGATTCAGGGGTAATAATCATCAAATCCCCGCATGTGGAATCAGGCCATTTATCACATCAAGTCCACACTGACCCTCTGAAGAGTATTCCACCCAGGCTCACCTCATCCCCACAAACCTACATTTCCCATAGCTAATCCACGTAGCCTGCACATCCCTGGACTCAATAGGCAATTTAGTATGGCCAATATTTGGCCTGTGTGAGTAAATCCACACAGGCACAGGGTGAATATGCAAACTCTGCACAGAGAGTCACCTGAGGGTGGAATCAAACCTAGGCACCTGGTGCTATGAGGCATCAGTGCTAACTACTGAGCCACTATGCCACCCATTAATGACAATGACTCTCTTCAAAAAGTGGCAATGGGACCTTTACAAGCAAATTGGAGGGCAGAATAGTGCATCACTTGAACACATCATCTGAAAGACATTTCAGAACTCTCATTGAAACTAGAAGTAGCCCATTCAGCCCTTTGAGTCTGTTCCGCCATTCAATATGACCATGCTTGATCATCTAACTCAGTCCCCTGTTCCTGCTTTTCCTCCATATCCTTTTATCCTAAAGATATACATCTAACACCTCCTTGAAAATGTTCAATGTTTTGGCCTCAACTGCTTGCTACAGTAGAGAATTTCACAGACTCACCACTCTCTGGGTGAAGAAATTTCTCCTCATCTCAGTCTTAAAAGGTTTACCCCTTATCCTTAGACTGTGACCTCTAGTTCTGGATTCCCTGCTCAGTTGGAATATCCTTTCCCTCAATACTGTTCTGAAGAGTCTGGTTTAACTTAGCTCAGAATGGACACTGTGATTAAGTCCAAAGTTAGCTCAATTGTTGGTTCCAGCTTGACACAACTTTTCATGAGATTATTTCATCCTGACCCTGGAGGTTATGGTCTGAGTTTAGCATCAGACATAAGGAAAGATTCAGGAAGGTAGGATACTTCCATTGGAAAAGAAAAAAAAAACAGGAAACAGAAATGGGAGGAAAATCAGGCAGACTTCTTTTAAAGTTCAGCATCTTTTCTGTTCTCAGGTGTTTCTGTCGAGATTCTGTGCTCTGTAGGACATTTATGAAGAAGTTAGATTTTAGATTTCCATCCAACAACTGGTACAACCATTTTCCTGGTGCTAGCTAACAGATTGTTACCTTTATTGGATCCATTTCCATGATCTTAATGTAAGAGCCAAAGGACCATAAAAGATAGGAACAGCAGTAGGCCATTCGGCCCCTGCAGGCTGCTCTTCTCTACAATGGCTGATCTGATATTCCTCACGTCCACTTTCCTGCCCTTTCCCCATAATGCTTGATTCCCATCCTAATCAAGAATCTATCTATCTCAGCTTTAAACATACACAAGGACTCTGCCTCCATCACTCTGTGGTAAGGAGTTCCAAAGACTCACAACTCCCTCAGACACAAACATGATATGTAATGGAAAGATTTGATTGATTTATCATTAAAGTGACAGATTTGTTCAGTCTAATAGTCTTTTCCTACAGATTTGCATTATATGTTACAATCCAGCGCGACAGAATAGTGCGGGGATAGAGAATTTCAATAATACATCACGATTTCAGTCCCTTAAATTCATGTCTAAATTAGGCTCAGAGGAGAAGGTGCCACTGTTACACAATCTTGTCATAAATGAGGCAAATGGTAAAGGTTTTAATTTTCTGTCCCAGTAGTCGTGACTTTCCAAACACACATGTCTGAAATATGACAAAAGAATTTGTAATTAATGCTTTGCAAGCATCAGGATTAAGTGTGCAGAGAACATTATGTAGATACATAAAAGAGAACGAGGGATGTATTAGTCACAGGAACAGCATCACTTGATGTGTGCACATTGCTGAACACCAGAGTTCAGCAAAGGCAAGCTGTTACAAAAACAGAAATCGCTGGAGAAGCTCAGCAGGACTGGCAGCATCTGTGGAGAGAAATCAGAGTTAATGTTTCCACTCCAATGACCCTTCCTCAGAAGCAACCTGTCATTTTGCAGGTATTGTCGCAATAAAGGAGAAGTTATTTGAACTTAAAAAGAAACCTTATTTAGATCACACCATTGAGTGCAGTTGTGCTCCCTATACAATAAGAAACCTTAAAGGAAAAGTTGCCATCATCTCATTAAAGGGAGACCAACCGCTGATGAGTTTAACCTGAGGGTCACTACATTACAGGCAAGGTTGAGAAGGTAAGACCGTCATGGCAACCTCAGCTAGTACAGGAATTGAACCTGCTCAGTTGGTATCACACCACATCAGAAAACGGAGATCTGAGCTAACCAAGCCCCATATTGAAGTACTGAAGACATACACTAAAGTCCATAAGGTGGTTATTCATTACAACTCTCAGAAAAAGACTTACATTGTTAGGTTCTGTGTATAGAAAAGACTGAGATGAGCACTAATACAAGTCTTTAACATTATGAAGGGGCTTTATAGGGTAGAGATGCAGAATATATTTGTGAGAGATACCAGAAAAAGTGACCATGACTTAAAACAGTCATCACTATACCTATCAGGCAATTTAGGAACAAGAGCATTAAAGAGAGGATGATGAGACTGTGAAATTTGCTACCATGGAGAATACTACAGGCAATCATCATAGATACATTCCAGTGAGAACTAGAAAAGTATACAATGGAGAAAGGGACAGAGAATGTATTCTTTGGGTAAGATGCAACAGGGTAAGATAGAACTTATTGGAGTGTAGGATGCAGTAGGGTAAGAGAGAACTTATCAGTGTGTAACTATAGGGATGAACCAAATGCACTGAATAGCACGGTTCGGTCCTATAAAACCCATATAACACAAATGTTAAAAAAGCTCCTGTGACTCTCAGAGGTGATTTGTACCATTAGGTGGGGAAACATGGAATGGCTTCCTTCTTTTCCCATTCCTTGTTTAATTGCATGTGTTATTATGTTAAATGTGATTCAATGAATGTTTAATTGTTTGAGTGCAGTAACTGCACAAGACACACAGAAACAGGTTTCTTTGAGATATGAAACAGAAAAGAGAACAACATTTATTGTACCTAACCTGGTTGAAGAAATAAGTAAAAGTGCCCCATCTTTTACATACATGTGCACACTTAATGATCACATGGACCCAGATGGGCACAACCTCCCCACCCCTGAGCGATGTAGACATTGGTGAGAACGTTGTAAAAGCAGGGTGAAATTGGCAGTAATGAAATTATCAACATTGAAAGCAAAATATCCGATTCATAGAACATAGAACATAGAACAGTGCTGCACAGGAACAGGCCTTTCGGCCCACAATGTTGTTTTGAACATTGAACTAATCCTCTCTGCCTGCTCCTAGTCCATATCCCTCCATCCCTTGCATATTCATGAGCTTATCTAAAAGTCCCTTAAATGCCCTTAACATATCTGCCTCTATAACCATCCCTGGCAGTGTCTTCCACCCTCCTAACCACTCTCTGTGTAAAACTTGTCCCTCACATTTCCTTTAAACTTCCCCCCCTCACCTTAAATGCATACTTGCTAATGTTGTACATTTCAACTCTGGGATAAAGATTCTGACTGTCAACCCTACCAATGCCTCTGATAATGTTATAAACTTCTATCCCATCGTCCCTCAGCCTGCAGCACTCCAGAAAAAACAACCTGAGTCTGCCCAGCCCCTCCCTGTAACTCATACCCTCTAATCCAGGCAGCATTCTGGTAAACCTCTTCTACACCACTGAATGATTCACCAAATGAATGTTGAACAACAAAATGAAAATCTTGCTCATGAGCGGCAATAGACCTATTTCTATCCAATTACATGTATTACCATCTTATCATTAACTAACAGTGTCTCATTTATACACAGTTTCTCATTCTCCTGTAGGATTGAAACTGGATGGTGACAATTCCTAACATGCAAATCAGAGCAGTTACCTGGTGGCTCCAGCTCAGCAATGGATCCTCTGGCATTCCACATTGGCCATCTCAGGGCATCTCCATGGGCAGAGAGTGACTGCACATCCAGTCTTCCCTGTTGATGTTGGCATCAGACAAATACCAGGTTCACTGCATTCTCATGACACATCTCCAATCCACTTAACAACTGGTCCTGCCCTTCACTGCTACACTTTGGAATGTACCACCTTTTATTGGTGTGCTGCTGCCAAGGCACGTGGTGTAAAGAGTCTGGCACACGTCTGAATTCGACCAGAGTGCACATCAGGTTTTCTTGCTCACTCACTTTGCACCTGTTTGGATGCTCACAGCTTCTATGTTTTGCCTGAAGGCTTACAGTAGTTCTCTCTCAGCTTGCTTTTTTGTGCAGCTATGAAGGCAGACAGCTTTTCAGAGCCACCAGCAGTCACGGGTTAAGTGGGTCCATGCGACAACACTATACTTAAACCTGATTATGTACCAACACTGCGCACGTCAAACACATGCTAAATGTGGCTCAACCAAATGGCCATGTCTCAAGGTTGAAGTTGAGGTTGACAACCTTCAGTTGGATGGGTGAGGGGCTGGGTGGGGTGAGAGGAGGTGGGGATGTCCCAGTCCAGTCACTTTAACTTGCAGGTTTTGATATAGAGCTGCTGGTGTTGGACTGGACTGGACAAAGTCAGCAGTCGCATGACACCAAATTATAGTCCAACGGGTTTCTTTGAAATCACAAGCTTTCAGAGCGCTGCTCTTTCGTCACATTCACCTGAGAAAGGAGCAGCACTCTGAAAGCTAGTGATTTCAAATAAACCTGTTGGACTGTAACCTGGTGTTGTGTGACTTCTGACTTTGCAGGTTATGGGCAGAGAAAGAGAAACATAAATATGGAAAGTGTTAGCTGACGTGTGACTTGACTTTCCAAGTGCCTATTGACCCAACTATGATTGTATCTATTGGATTCCAGTCACCTGGCTTTCACGATTGGATTGCATTTGGGCAAATTCCTTCCAGAGTTAGAGTCGTATTGTCCAACCTTTGGGGTCTGAAGGTCTATCTCCTTCCAGTGATTGTTTGGTTGCTTTGCTAATAAAGTAGGAGTTAGTTCCAAATTATTCCACCTAATGGCAATTGAAACTTTGCTGATGGATTGACTCTATCTATTCCGAATGCTTCAGAAATGAAAGTCTCACAAAACATTGATCCACCATGACTATCATTCAAGTCATTGTGGAGTACGGCTGGGCTTAAACATTCAATGAATGGTTTTAAGCTAGTTAATCCAAACATTGTTTTTATGTAAACTATGTATTCACAGTAACAGCAAAGAGAAAAAATCTTAGGATCATGGTGGATGGTGACACTATACTATATCTCAAGGAAATTACCTTTGAATAGACTGAATCAACAGCTCCCAGCTGATTATTTCACTGAGATTCATCTCTGGAAGTAGCTCAAAGCTCTTCACATTCTTTTTCCAGCACTATCGTGGCATTTTTCACATTCACCTGAGAAAGTGGCCAGGGACTAGTTTTAAAATTTACAAAGGTGATCGCAGAAATCTAGCACTGTCTTCCTTAGGAAGCCATTGAGGCTTAGGGTCAACTGAGAATATCAGAATTGAAGTGTTGCCTCTGTTAAGCTGGTGCATCAAGGGGCATAGAATTATGACAGGGTAATTATAATAATCATGAAAGTTAACCATGATCAAACTGGATGTCAGAATGCAGTCAAGGGTCTGAACATCCTCCCGTTCTTATGTTTGTTCTGAATATGGCACCTTCAACTGTGCAGCAATACCTCAGGACTGCATTTCGCCATAGCTCACACCACATGGATTGGATTGGACCAAAAAGATGAAAAATGAGCAAGTTTTGAATATGAGATCCTTCCTCAGGACTGAAAACTGGCAGATGAGATGAATTCCTGAGTCAGTTAATGGCTTTAGCATGAGTGAGAAGGAAAATAAACACAATTCAATGAAAAACAAAGGAAGAGATTTGTGAAGTCCAAAGCTGTGCACATTTGGTGGATTGGCCATACAAAATTGTGCTATAGTGACCAAGGTTATGCAGGTTGGTTGGACGAGTCATAGTACAGGGAGAGAAAGGGGATGGGTTTGGATGGGATGCTTCTTTGGAAAGTCAGTCCAGAGTCAATGGGCTGAATGGCCTCTTTCTGCACTGTAGGAATTCTATAATTCTTTGATTCTAAAAGGAAAATACTTTCTAAGTGCTGGTAATCTTGGAACTAGTTCTCAATGAGCCTGCCTTGTTATAGAGTCATAGAGCCATACATCACAAAAACAAACCCTTCAGTCTAACCAGTCTGTGCCAACCATAATCCCAAACTAAATTAGATCCAACTGCCTTTGCTTGGCCCATATCCCACCAAACATTTCTTATTCACATACTTACTCAAATATCTTTTAAACATTGTAACTGTACTCGCTTCCATCATTTCCTCTGAAAGTTCGCTCCACACATGAATCACTCTCTGTATGTTAAAAAAACTGCCCCTTATATTTTGTTTAAATCTTTCTCCTCTCACCTTCAAAATATGCCTTCAGTTTTGAAATCCCCCAACCTAGGGAAAAGACACCCACTATTCATTTTATCTATATCCCTCGTGATTTTACAAACTTGTTGAAGGTTACCCCTCAAACTGCTACGTCCCAGGCTATCCAGCATATCTTTATCACTGAAACCCTCCATTCCCAGCAAAATCCTGGGAAATCTCTTCGGAACCCTGTCCAGTTTAGTAATGTCCTCTCTATAACAGGGTGACCAGAATTGGACACAGTACTCTGGAGGAGTGTTGCTGAACAAAGAGACCTTGCAATGCAGGTTCCTAGTCCCTTGAAAGTAGATTTGCAGGTAGACAGGATAGTGAAAAAGGCATTTGGTATGTTTGCCTTCATTGTTTAGTGCATTCAATATAGAGGTTGGGAGGAGATGTTGCAACTGTACAGGATATGGGTTAGGCCACTTTTGGAACACTGCATTCAGTTCTGGTCTCCCTGCTATAGGAAGGATGTTGTGAAATTTAAAAGAGTTCAGAAAAGATTTACAAAGATGTTGCCAGGGTTGGAGGATTTGAGCTAGGGAGAGATGCTGACTGAGCTGGGGCTGTTTTCCCTGGAGTGTCAGAGGCTGAGGGGTGACCTTATAGAGGTTTGCAAAATCATGAGGGGCATATGGATTAGGGTAAGTAGCCAAGGTCTTTTCACTGGTCTGAGGGAGTCCAGACCTAGAGGTCATAGGTTTAGGATGAGAGGGGAAAGATTTAAAGGGGACCTAAGGGGCAACTTTATCACACAGAGGGTGGTGTGTGTAAGGATTGAGCTGCCAGAGGAAGTTGTGGAGGCTGGTACAATTATAATATTTAAAAGGCATTTGGATGGGTGCATGAATAGGAAGTTAGAGGTGATGGCATTATTGCTGGATCATTAATCTAGAGACTCAGGTAATGATCTGAAAGCCTGGTTTCTAATCCGACCATAGCAATGGTGAAATTTGAATTTTGTTTTAAAACATCTGGAATAATGATGCTCATTAAACCATTGCTGATTTTTGGCAAAACTCATCTGGTTCACTAATGCCCTTGAGGGAAGGAAATTATCATCCCTATGGGATCTGCACTACATTTGACTCCAGACTCGCAGCAATGTGGTTGACTCTTAACTGCCCTCTGGCCAATAAGGGATGGGTAATAAATGCTAGCACAACCAGTGATGCCCTCATCCCATGAATTAATAAACAGAACCCGACAGAAATAAACATGCTGAATATTATGGCCCAGTCCCTTACCTGAGTTACTCAGGTGCAAGCAGCATGAAAGTAGCTTTCTTGGAGGTGGAGTTAAACATAACAGAAGCAAGACTCCCTATACGTCCTTGTATTAAAGCTGGCCAGTGAACAGAGGTAATTCTGATATCAGACAGTGATGAAATTCAACACTGTCCCTAACCTGAACTACTGACTAATAATCAATTGAAGGTGGGAAGACGTGGGAGTAAATGATCAGCAGTAAGAAAGGAACCATGATTCAGTGTGTAGCATGCTAACAGACAAGCCTGAAGGTCAAATCACCGCTCCATCAATCAGGAGTTTGTCTTATGAAGAGACTTTGAGCAGTTTAGGTCTATATTCTCTGGAGTCGAGCAGAATGAGAGAAGATTGCATTGAAGTACATAAGATGTTAAATGGGATTGACAAAGCAGAAATCGAGACAACATCTCCTCATGTGGGGCAATCTGTAAATGGGAGCTCATAATTTTAGGCAGTAAATTTAAAATGGAGATGAGGAGGAATAACTTTTCTCAAAGGGTTTTTATCCACTGCCCCCCAGAGTGAGATGGATGAGCAGATATTAAGTAAACTTAAGGAGGAGATTGATCAATATTTAATGGTAACTGGTTAAAGAACAATGGGAAGTGGGCAGGAAAGAATGAGTTGTGACCCAGATGAGATCAGCCATGAACATATCAAATGATGGAGCCAGTGTGAGGGGCTGAATTGCCTACTTTTGCTCCAAATTCTTATGTTCCAAAACTTAAGACAACAATCTATCCTGATGCCCTAAACGTCCTTGGTACTGAATTTTCAGAGATGCTGTCTCTCATCACCAAAGCTCAAAAAACTCTGCATGTATTCTTTGCCTTATTTAAATACCCCTGGCTGCTGTTTCTCCCTCAATCAAAATCGACTGTGCCTGTTATTTCATGGTTGTTTGTGAGAGTGTTATGCACATATATTGGCTGGTTTAATACATTAGAACCCTGATTACAATTCAGAATCACTTCAGTGTTTGTAAAGTGTGTTTCATCATGCTAATGTTGTGAAAGACGCTATATAAATGCAAGCTTTTAATGAAAGTGAGTGGGAGTTTCAGTGAGTGCAAAGGATAATTTAAATAATTTAAATAGAGCGACTAACATAAGAACAGAAAAACATAAGAACCAGAAGCAGGAGTAGACCATCTGACCCTTTGAGCCTCCTCGCCATTCAAGAAGATCATGGCGGATCCTTTCCTGGTCTCAGTTCCACTTAGCTGGCCTCTCACCATAACCCTTAATTCCTTTATTGTTCAAAAAAATTCTATCTTAGCTTTAAATACGTTTTCTGAAGTAGCGTCAACTACTTCACTGGGCAGGGAATTCCATAGATTTACAACCCTCTGGGTGAAGAAGTCTCTTCTCAATTCTGTCATAAATCTACTCCCTCTAATCTTGAGGCTATGCTTATTTTTCCTAGTTTCACCAGCCAGTGGAAACATGCTCTCTATCTTTATGTTATCCATTCCCTTCATTTTTTTTAATGTTTCTATAAGATTCTCTCTCATTCTTCGAATTTCCAATGAATGTAATCCCAGTCTACTCAGTGTCTCCTCATAAGCCAACCCCCTCAACTCCCCAACCATCCTAGTGAACCTAGTGTACGTCCTTTCTCAAGTAAGGAGATCAAAACTGCATACATTACACCAGGTGGCCTCACCAGCACCTTTACAGCTGTAATATAACTTCTCTACTTTTAAACTCAATCCCTTTAGCAATGGAGGGCTAAATTCCATTTGTCTTCCTAATTACTTGTTATACCTACAAACCAACCCTCTGTGATTCATGCACAAGAACACCCAGGTCTCTTTGCATCACAGCATGCTGCAACCACGGTGGCTCAGTGGTTAGCACTGCTGCCTTGCACTACCAGGATCCCAGGTTTGATTCCAGTCTCAGGCAACTGTCTGTGTGGGTTTTCTCCTACAGTCCAAAGATGTGCAGGTCAGGTGAGTTGGCCATGCTAAATTGCCCATAGGTTTGGTACAGTAGTCAGAGGGAAATGGGTCTGGGTGGGTTACTCTTCAGAGGGTCGGTGTGGGCTTGTTGGGCCGAAGGGCCTCTTTCCACACTGTAATCTAATCTAAAAAACGTTTTGCAATTCAAATGATAGTCCTTTTTACTGTTACTCCTACCAAAATGGATGACTTCACATTTATTAACATTATATTCCACCAGCCAGACCTTTGCCCACACACTTAAAGTATTTATGTTCCTCTGCAAAGTTTCACAGTCCTCTGCACACTTTGCTCTGTCACTCATCTTAGTGTCAGCTGCAAACTTTGACACACTGCACGTGATCCCAAATTCCAAATCATTGACATAAATTGTGAATAATCGCGGTAGCAACACTGATCCCTGAGGCACACCATTAGTCACTGATTGCCAACCAGAATAGCACTCATTTATCTCCACTCTTTGCTTCCTGTTAGTCAACCAATCCTCTATCCATGCTAATACATTACCTACGAAGCCATGCATCTTTACTTTTTGCAGCAGCCTCTTGTGTGGCAACTTGTTGAAGATCTTTTGGAAACCTAGATACATCACATCTATTGGGTCCCCTTTGTCCACCATGTCCATAATGTCTTCATAGAATTCCAAAAGATTAGTTAAGCATGACCTGCGCTTCATGAACCCATGCTGCATCTGCCCAATGGACAATTTCCATCTCTATGCCTTGCTATTTCCTCCTTGATTATCCATTCAAGCATCTTCCCCACTACAGAGGTTAAGCTAACTTGTCTATAATTCCCCATCTTTTATCTACCTCGCTGTTTAAACAGTGTCACATTTGCTGTTTTCCAATCAGCTGGAACTTCCCCAGAGTCCAGGAAATTTTGGAAAATTACTACAAGTGTCCTTTCTCCCACCATCTCTTTTAGCACCCTGAGATACATTCCATCAGGGCCAGGAGACTTGTCTAACCTTAGCTCCATTCGCTTTCCCAACCCTACCTTTGCTGTAATAATGATTGTTTCCAGGTCTGCACCTGCCTTTGTCTCTTTGTCAATTACTGGCATGTTATTAGTGTCCTCCACTGGGAAGACCAACACAAAATGTCAGTTTATCTGATCACTTCATGAAATTTCATAACTATATGCCCCCTCTCATCCTCTAAAGGACCAAAGTTTACTTTAGATATTCCTTTTCATTTTATATATTTATAGAAACTTTCGCTATCTGTCTTTATATTCTAGACTAATAAAATCTCCTGACCAACATCTATTGTCACCTCTCTCATCCAATAAACAGCCTTCTTCAAAGCTTCAAAGCTGGCTGATGAAAGGTAAAAAATATATTCATGGCAAATAATACATTTTTGACTGTCAAGAGTGTCTTTGCAAGTAACGTGTTGCACAGTGGCTCAGCAGCTAGCAGCTGCCTCACGACACCAGGGACCTAGTTCAATTCCAGCCTCGGTGAACTGTCTTTGTGGAGTTTGCACATTCTCCCCGTGTCTGCATGGGCTTCCTCCGGGTGCTCTGGTTTCCCCCCACAATCCAAAGATGTGTAGGTTAGGTGAATTGGCCATGCTAAATTGCCCATAGTGTTAGATGCATTAGACAGGGGTATATGTGGGGAATAGGTCTGAGTGGGTTACTCTTCAGAGGGTCGGTATGTACTTGGTGGGCTGAAAGGCCTGTTCCCATACTGTAGTTAATCTAATCTAAAAAAACTAAAGCAGCCAATCTCTCCCTGGCTGCAGAAGCAGTCACTTTAATTTTGCTCTTGGAAGAATTTTATTTGTTCTGAAATTGAATTCCTTCAATCTTCCGGTGCACTGCTTCAAGTAGACCCCTTGCTTCTTTTAACCTTTAGGGAGCTGTAATGTCAATTAATTATGTTCTTATTTGCATACAGAGGAGCATTTAATTGTTCAACTTCTGATTTTGCATCTAATTGGGTTCTCATTTTATATCTCAGTAAATGTTTTCTTTAAGTCATCCAATCTTGTGTCCTATTTGGGCCCATGTCTGAAACTAGGTCATTCTGATGATATTATTACTGATGCCATGTCTTTCTAATGCTGTTATGCATGTTGCATGTTTAAGCTACTTTAATTTCAGAATAAAAGCAGTTCTGATACTCTTTGTTCCTGTACTATGGAATTTTCTTCTATTTTGAAGCCATAATAGGAGAGTTTTGCCTTCTCAGAGCTAAAATGGAGGACTCTTTCCCTCTTTGCGGATTCAATGTATGAATCTCAATATTTACAATTTTAAGGATCACTTTCACATTAATCATGGTTTTACAGAATAATTCCTGCTCTTTAAATAAATTATCTTTGCCTGTGCCATGGACCTTAAGAATCCTACGCCTGTTTTGTAGCCTGATAAAGTCTCCCAACCTTTCTGTCCTTTTTTTAGATTAGATTCCCTACAGTGTGTTAACAGGCCCTTCGGCCCAACTAGTCTACACCGACCCTCTGAAGAGCAACCCACCCAGAACCATTTCCCTCCAACTAATGCACCTAACACTATGGGCAATTCAGCATGACCAATTCACTTGACCCACACATCTTTGGACTGTGGGAGGAAAACAGAGCACCTGAAGGAAACCCACGCAGACACAGGGGGAATGTACAAACTCCACACAGACAGTCTCCCAAGAGCAGAATCAAACCTGGGACCCTAGTGCTGTGAGGCAGCAGGGCTAACCACTGAGTCACCGTGCCATGGGCTGCATGGGCTTTGAACCCAGCCAATGTTATCATTTCATTTGTTAGCTTCCCAATGTCTCCAGACCTGTAACCACAGTTTAATGTTTAGTTCACGACAATTTACATCCTTTTCTGTAGGTGTGCATTGTGCTGTGAGCTCAGTACCATGTTCATCTTGGCTATGAGCAATTTGTTAACTCCTCACTTTTCCAGTATGGATTACTGAGTCATTTTAAAGTTTCCCCGACCCACAACGGACTTTAAACATTGTCTACTCACTCAGTGCTGACGACCGAATCAGGACTCCCACCTCATGATGTCCCATTTTGGAATTATTCATTTCCATGATTGCAGCACATCTCTTACCAGCTCTGAAAGGCTTCTACCACACAACCAAGTTTTCTTCCCAGTTGGGGATTGCTGCAAGGGTTTACACTTTTGGGTTCTTAAGTCTTCAGCTGTTGATTGTAATGTGTGAGCAGATGCCTTCAATCTGAGTCTGATCACCATGTGATGTAGGAGCAGTCAAATCAAATCCCACCACTGCCACCATGATCTATAGACACGCATCTGACTGCACTGTGTGAACCTGCTGCTCATGATAAAGGTTGCTACTATTATCCTCTTTAAGTTTTGGAAACTATAGGGTCTGTTTGGTTAGTGTGGGAGAGGAAAACCACTTCCTGGTCTCTTGTAGTTTATAGAAGGTAATGATTTTGTGTTGACAACTACAGGTATCACAGAGATGTTAGACATAGTCACAAAGACTTAGCAGAAGATGCACTGTTAGATTTCACGCCTCTGAAAACCTGAGTTGTTCTGTAACTTATTCATGGGATGAGGGCACCTCTGGTCAGGCCAGCAATTATTAATCATCCTTAATTGCCCAGAGGACAGTTAAGAGTCACTGTGGGTCTGGAGTCACATGTAGTGTCAGACTAGACAAGGATGGCAGTTTCCTTCCCTAAAGAATATTAGTAAACCAAATGAGTATTTCCCCTGACAATGCATTTTTGGTCATCATTAGACCCTTAATTCCAGATTTTTATTGGTTCCTGGGACATTACCACGGTCCAGCAATAGTACCACTAAGCCAACATCTTCCCTTTTCTGCCCACAAGTCCACATGGCATCATCATAGGGGGCAGTGTTTATGGCAGTCCTCATTATTAACCCTCTCTTTCAGACCCTTGCAAATCCATATGCAACACTGAGAACTTAATTAGCAGTTCAGAATTATGTATCCACTTGAGTTTGAGAAAACCAAACACCATGAAAACCATAAATCACCACAAAATGAAACTTCATGCCCTGTCAGATCCTGGTTTCCTGATTAGCATCAAGCCCTTAAACAATGTGGCGTTTGGAAGGAGCAAAACCAGGTATATTTTAGAACGAGGTAGTGAAGCTATAATTCAGGAATATGTGAATGCTAAATATGAAGAAACTTTAAGCAAATGGCTCATTAATGGGCCAGTGCTCCAATCTTACCAAATGCAGGTGAAAGTGAGAGCTGTAACCAGGCAGCTAACAAGAAGAGCATACAGAATAAACATTCTCATACTTAAGTGCTTGTTTTCTTGTGCAAATAATTCCCATTACAGTCAGAAAACTGACTTTCCCTCAGTGGGGTGGGCTTCTAAAAGATGCCAGTTGCTATTGCACTTCCCACATACTTATGACATTTTTACAGATTACCTGTAATAAATGACAAATCTTAACTACTTGTACTCAGGCTGAAACAGCACCAGCAATAATGAAAGACACTCAGCCAGGGACTAATCGCTGCACTGCTTTCCCAGGAGTTAAGTGCTCAGAAATTATCTTTCAGACCTTCACTTGCAGTTGAAAAATGCCCTAGCCCATTGAACCATATCAATGCAAAATTATATCTTTGATAAATCAGGCATAACTTAATAATAACTCAGTGTATTTTAATAAGTAACTTTGAAATAAAAGGTCCTGAACTGAGTTTTTTAAAATATAAATACCTTGTTACGCCTTTGTTGAAGGCACATTGTTCAGCAGAGCCTGTTATGCAATGTGTTCAATTTGTCAGGTTTTGCTACTCTGCAGCATTCTTTGCAACTTCAGGATTTCTCAAAAACTTTGCCACCAGTGAAGAACCTGTTGTAATGTAGGAAATACACACAAAGCCAAATGTCACAACCAGCAAGCAGATATATGAGAACACTATCAAATTCCCCATCCAGGTCACTCACCATCCTGACTTGGAAACGTTTTGCCGTTCCTTTACTGTCATTGAGTCAAAATCTTGGAACTAATTCCCTAACAATATTATGGGTCAACTTACAGCGTGGGCTGCAGCAGTTCAAGGAGATCACTACCTCAAGGGTAACTGGGGATGGGCAATAAATCCTGGCCAGACAGTGATGCCCATATCCCACAACCAAATTCTTTTTTTTGTGAAATATAAGATTGAGTAAGACATAAGTATTTACCAGGTCACAAGGGATAAGCTGCCTTCCCTTCTTTGAGTTATGCCATAGCATATTTTTAGATATCAAAATCAACAGCTACAGACTTGGCTTAGACTCTCATCTGTAAGACAGCACAGCTGACAATGCAGCACTCTCTCAACACTTTGTCCACTGGAGTGTTCTTGAGCTGATCAGTCTTCCTTCTTCTGAAGCTTCCATTGATTTGCAAGAGGCACAGGGTGGCTGGTTTACTGAGAAAAGTTCTCCGCCTTATTCAAAGTCACAGCTTACATGAACTACTGAAGGAAGAATAAACTATTTTCTTCAGATTTAAAGTGGGTTTCACTGCAGAGAACAGAAACAGCTCCTGAGTTGGTGATGATCTAATGACCTCTCACCATCTTGTTCACAGCCTGAAGAGTTTTAGCTAGCTGAGAACCAATCACACAGCTGTTGGCAGGAAGGAGGTCTTTGTCATGGTTCTGTGAACAAGTGATAAATTACAAATCAGCTACTGATTGCCTGGCTGAATCTCCATTTGTACATACTCTTGGCTCCAACTCATCTGCACCTTCTCCTACTACTACTTGGACTAGCATAAATGAGCAGAAGGCTGGAAGAACACAGCAAGCCAGGCAGCATCAGGAGATGGAGAAGTCAACATTTCAGGTGTACCCCTTCTTCAGGATATTCGCAGTTTTTTTTTTCATTGTCCACCTTGGATTCCAGCATCTGCAGTTTTCTTTTGTCTCTACTTGAACCAGTAGCTGTGTAAACAGTGCCTATAATGAGTGTCAGGTTTTCAAAATATGCAGTAATTCTTCTGCAATCCTGAATTTTTAAAACCGAACCCTTTACATTTTTGATCACAATCAAGAATGAAGAAAACATAATGAGATTTGATCTTTACGAACAACAGAAGCAACACCTTCACCTCATATTTATACAATGTCAGAACAGCTGAACCAATGCGGATTATGGGACGTGAATTCAAAATTCTGACTCAGAGTCAAGCATTGCACTGTTTGAACCAAGTTTACATTAATAATATTTATAACCGTCCTTCTCAAAAGTAAGCCTGTGCACCAAAAGTGAAAATGCGTTTGTGGAGCACTTTAGTAAAATAAAGAACTGCAGATGGAAGTCTGAAACAAACGTGTAAGGGCTGGAGAAACTCTGATGGTATCATATGTAGAGAGAAAAACAGCCCAGTGAATGAAGCAAATAATTGGTCACAGTTAATGTATTGAAGTACAGAAGATGTTACAATGAATTTAGTCAGTGAAAGTGTGCAGAGCAAGGTTCCATTAACAGCAGATAAATGACCAGGTTATTTGTCCTTGTAGTGGTGACTGAAAGTTAATAGTTCTCATGACAACAGAAAAGCTTCACTGTTTTTCTTTAGTAAGTATACTGGCATATCTTCTTTCAATCACGTTAGGCAGACAGGATCTCAAATCAATGTCTTATTCAAAGACAAACCTCCAATGATGAATGTTGTATATACATGAGATACTGAAAGGGTTAATGCCAAGGAATGCATTAATCACCAGCAACTATGCTGATGTTGTGTGAATTTGGTAGAAAAACACCTTGGGATCTCAAAGAAATAAGACTTACCTTGGTCTCTGTAACAATGTCTGTCGTATCTTTGTAACTCAGAACATGTTGCTGATATGCAAAAAAACTGCATCTTGTTTGAGACAAGAGTCACTTGCTTGTTTTAGTAACAGATGGTTTTCCTCTACCACGTTGTACTAAAATAAGCCATGCAGATCCCTGCACCGAAAGAGAATAATGGTAGCAGATCTACTTATTAGTGAGCAACAATACAGGGGGGTGAGCAGTGATGCTCATAGAGGTATATAGCATGAAAACTGGCCCTTTGGTGCAATACATCCATGACAACCAAATCTGATTCGTACTGATTAGTCGTAAAACACACCTCAAAAATACACTGAAGTTAATCCGATATTATGTGCTCATGTGTTAATGTATGGATCTGTAATGTTTGGACACTAAACACAACTACATTCTTGGTTAAAAATCACAGAACACCAGGTTATAGTCCAACCGGTTTAATTGGAAGCACTAGCTTTCGGAGCGACGCTCCTTCATCAGGTGATAGTGTTTTAATTTTGTACACCCCAGTCCAACACCGGCACCTCCAAATCATGACTACATTATTGGTGACCGCTTCCTTAAACAAGATTAATGAAAGTGGTATGAAGGGAAAGGAAACAAGACAAGAGATTGACACTAGGTGGTAGAACCACTGCTGGTTAGATGAGCTGAATGGCCTCCTTCTGAATTGTAACGATTCTGTGATTGCACATTACTTGATTGGTTCACTGAAATTTTACAAATTGCTATGTGTGACTTTGAATTCTCAATGTACGATTGCTGCTCTCATTTCCTAAACACTGCCCCGCGATGAGCACCTTTCCTTCTGATTCATTTCCTTATTGGTTATTTCAGAGCGATGTTGGTGATGAAAATTGTGAGGAAAATTGAGGCTGATTTCTTGTTGCTGCCAGTACCCTTAATTTCCCAAGTTTTGACCTGTCCAACGAATGACTATTGTGGCCTTGTTACCACGTCTATTGCTTCTGGATGATTGGAAGTCAAGGAGATCGATGAACCTGATTACGGTGGCTGACTCCACATTAATGACTCCTATTACGAGCTATTAGTAGAAAATTGAATGTGCATGGAATTGAAGGTAACCTTCTGGCATAGGTAAAATAAAAGGTTTGAAGACAGAGAGTAGCGGTAATAGGTATTATCCAGTTGGAAGACTGTGATTAGTGCTGTTGCCCAGGGATCCGTACCTTGGATTTGACATTTCTCTGTACTTACCAGTGATTTTAAATGAAGGAACAGAAAGCTATACATCCAAGATTGCAGCCTGAAATTAAGCACTGGAGCAGAGTTATGAATGGAGATAGGATTGAAAAGTTGTCAAGGAAACTCGTCAGATTAAGTGAGTGAACAAATCTGTGGCAGATGGAGTACAATGTGTGCAAGTACGAAAGTGTCAAGTCACTTAATTGGACTAAAGAATTGCAACATTTTTGAAATAATGAAAAAGTTAGGGAAAGCTAGGGACTGGGGAGGAACAGAGATAGAGAAGGAGAAAGAGAGAGACAGACAAAAAGACAAAAAAAAAAGAGAAAGAGAGAGAGAGTGAGATGAGTAGGAACCATTAAAAGCAGTGGAAATTAAAAACAATTAATAATGGACAAAGGCATGCTAGCTTTCATCCGAAGACTCACACGACACTGGGTTACAGTCCAACAGGTTTATTTGAAGCTGCAGGCTTTCGGAGCCACTGCTCCTTCCTCAGGCAGCTAGTGAGAGTGAATATAACAGGCACAGAACTTATACCAAATGAAGTTTATTCAATACATTCGCATAAGTTGTATATTTTACTATCAATCATGTGTCTAATGTATTATCTCTCCCTAGTTGCCTGAGGAAGGAGCAGGGGCCCTGCAAGTTGGTGGTTCAAATAAACCTGTTGGACTATAATCCGGCGTCATGTGGTTTTTGACTTTGTCCACCCCAGTGCAATACAGCCAGATCATCTCAAGAAGGCTGCATTGCACAGCCCTGGCAGTGATGTTCAAACTGTGTGCCTCTCTGCTACGATGGTATTCCGAGTAACTGAAAAAGGGTCACTGGGCTCAAAATGTTAACTCTGATTCTCTCTTCACAGATGGTGCAAGCCTACTGAGTTTCTCCAATAAGATGATGAGAAATATGAAAAGGATTGGGCTGTTCTGCCCTTTGAGACTCCTCTGCCATTCTTTAAGATCATGGCTGATCCTCAGGTACAAGGTCTGCCCTTTCCCTGTAACCCTTGATTCTTTCTGAAAAATGTGTTGCTGGAAAAGTGCAGGAATCCTGAAGAAGGGCTCATGCCCGAAACGTTGATTCTCCTGCTCCTTGGATGCTGCCTGACCTGCTGCGCTTTTCCAGCAACACATTTTTCAGATCTGATCTCCAGTATCTGCAGTCCTCACTTTCACCCTTGATTCTTTGACTGATCAGGAATCCATCTATCTCAGCTTTAAATATACACAAGGACTGTGTCCCATCAGGTCCCTGTGGCAAGGAGTTCCAAAGGCTCTCAACCCTCAGGGAGAATTAATTCCTCCTCATCTCAGTCTTAAATTGGCAATCTTAGACTGTCCCATGAGGGGAAGCATCCTCTCCCCATTTATCCTGTCAATTTCCCAAAGAATCCTAAATGTTTCAATGAGATCATCTCTTATCCTTCTAAAAACTTTGAAACAAATTTTGTTTGTTTCACAGTAATTACGTTCAGTTCAAGGCATTACACCTCAGGAAGAATATATTGGAAAGAATGAAGAACAGATTCACCAGAACGATGCCAGAACTAAAAAAGGTTAACAACAGTAAAATACAGCAGATGCTGTAAATCTGAAATAAAATCAGAAAATGCTGTGGAGAGAGAACCAGATTTTGCCAGACCAGCTGAGTCTCTCTAACACTAACTGTTTTTTATATTAAATGCAGTTGGTTTATGAAGTTATTTAAATTAGATTCACATTTCTGCAAGTTTCAAGGGTTCTGGGATAATCTGATTGAAATGTTCATGTAATTAAATAATTTGATATTTATATGGAGCAAAATCAGCAGAGTTTGGAATCAGGGATAGACCCTTAAAATTAAACCTCAAAATTCATGGTATGATAGTAAGTGCTACTTCATACAAAGGGAAATGAAATTCTGGATCTATTTCCCAAAGTGCTGTGGATTTGAAAGGAAAAACTCTATATATATACATGTTCACTGAAGCATCACCAACTATGCCAGAATTTATTTTCATCTCTAACTGCAGTTGAGAGTCAACCACATTATTGTGGGTCTGGAGTCACATATCGGCCAGACTGAGTAAGAACAGTAGATTTCCTTCCCTAAAAGGACATGAGTGAACCAACTATTTTTTTTATTATTAAACAAAAGTTGAGTGGCTACAATTATGTTTTTTTTTGTTTAATTTTAGGTTTCTAAAATTGAATTCATATTTCACTACGGTCAGACTTTAAAATGTGTTGCTGGAAAAGCGCAGCAGGACAGGCAGCATCCAAGGAGCAGGAGAATCGACGTATCGGGCATAAGCCCTTGTTCAGAAATGAGGAAGGTGTGCCAAGCAGGCGAAGATAAAAGGTAGGAAGGAGGGATTTGGGGGAGGGGCATTGGGAATGCGATAGGTGGAAGGAGGTTAAGGTGAGGGTGATAGGCCGGAGTGGGGGTGGGGGCGGAGAGGTCAGGAAGAAGATTGCAGGTCAAGAAGGCGGTGCTGAGTCCGAGGGTTGGGATTGAGATAAGGTGGGGGGAGGGGAAATGAGGAAGCTGGAGAAATCTGCATTCATCCCCTGTGGCTGGAGGGTTCCTAGGCGGAAGATAAGGCGCTCTTCCTCCAGGTGTCGTGTTGCCATGGCCTGGCAATGGAGGAGGCCAAAGACCTGCATGTCCTTGGCAGAGTGGGAGGGGGAATTAAAGTGTTCAGCCAGGGGTGGTTGGGTTGGATGGTGCTGGTGTCCCAGAGGTGTTCTCTGAAACGTTCCGCAAGTAGGCGGCCTGTCTCCCCAATGTATAGGAGGCCACGTCGGGTGCAGCGGATGCAGTAAATGACGTGTGTTGAGGTGCAGATAAATTTGTGACGGATATGGAAGGATCCCTTGGGGCCTTGGAGGGAAGTGAGGGGGGAGGTGTGGGCACAAGTTTTGCATTTTTTGCCGTTGCAGGGGAAGGTGCCGGGAGTGGAGGTTGGGTTGGTGGTGGGTGTGTACCTGACGAGGGAGTCACGGAGGGAGTGGTCTTTCTGGAATGCTGATAGGGGAGGGGAGGGAAATATATCCTTGGTGGTGGGGTCTGTTTGGAGGTGGCGGAAATGACGAAGGATAATACGATGTATCTGGAGGTTGGTGGGGTGATAGGTGAGGACCAGTGGGGTTCTGTCCTGGTGGCGATTGGAGGGGTGGGGTTCAAGGGCGGAGGAGCGGGAAGTGGAGGAGATGTGGTGGAGAGCATCGTCAACCACTTCTGAGGGGAAATTGCGGTCTTTGAAGAAGGAGGCCATCTGGGTTGTTCGGTATTGGAATTGGTCCTCCTGGGAGCAGATGCGGTGGAGGCAAAGGAATTGGGAATATGGGATGACGGTTTTGCAGGGGGCAGGGTGGGAGGAGGTGTAATCTAGGTAGCTGTGGGAGTCGGTCAGTTTATAGTAAATGTCCGTATTGAGTTGGTCACCCGAGATAGAAATAGAGAGGTCTAGGGAGGGGAGGGAGGAGTCTGAGACATTCCAGGTAAATTTGAGGTCAGGGTGGAAGGTGTTGGTAAAGTGTGATGAACTGTTCAACCTCCTCATGGGAGCATGAGGTAGCACCGATACAGTCATCGATATAGCGGAGGAAAAGGTGTGGGGTGGTGCCAGTGAAGCTGCGAAGATGGACTGTTCCACATATCCAATGAAGAGGCAGGCATAGCTGGGGCCCATGCGGGTGCCCATGGCTGCTCCTTTGGTTTGGAGGAAGAGGGAGGATTGGAAAGAGAGGTTGTTCAGAGTGAGGACTGGTTCAGTCAGTCGATGGAGGGTGTCAGTGGAAGGGTACTGGTTGGTTCGGCGGGAAAGGAAGAAGTGGAGGGCTTTGAATCCTTCGTGATGGGGGATGGAAGTGTAAAGGGACTGGATGTCCATGGTGAAGATAAGGCATTGGGGGCCGGGGAAACGAAAATCATGGAGGAGGTGGAGGGCGTGGGCGGTGTCCCGAATGTATGTGGGGAGTTCTTGGACTAAGGGAGACAGGACTGTGTCGAGGTATGCAGAAAAGAGTTCGGTGGGGCAGGAGCAGGCTGAGACAATGGGTCAGCCAGGGCAGTCAGGTTTGTGGATTTTGGGCAGGAGGTAGAAACGGGTGGAGTGGGGTTGTGGGACTATGAGGTTGGAGGAGGTGGATGGGAGATCCTCCAAGGTTATGAGGTTATGGATGGTCTGGGAGATGATGGTTTGGTGGTGGGAGGTGGGGTCATGGTCAAGGGGGCAGTAGGAGGAGGTGTCCGCGAGCTGGCGTTTAGCCTCAGCAATGTAAAGACCGGTGCGCCAAACTACCACCGCGCCTCCCTTTTCTGCTAGTTTGATAGTGAGGTTGGTGTTGGAATGGAGGTAGTGGAGGGCTGCGTGTTGTGAGGGTGAGTGGTTGGAGTGGGTGAGATGGGTGGACAGGTTGAGAGGGTTAATGTCACGGCGGAAGTTGGCTATGAAGAGATCAAGGGCGGGTAAGAGGCCAGCACAGGGTGACCAGGTGGATGGGGTGTGTTGGAGGTGGGAGAAGGAGTCGTCAGAGGGTGGGCGAGAATCCTGGTTGAAGAACTATGCGCGGAGGCGAAGGCGGCGGAAGAATTGTTCGATGTCGAACTCATTGATCCGGGAGCATGGGGGATGAAGGTGAGGCCTCTGCTGAGGACTGATCTTTCATCCTCAGAGAGGGGGAGGTCTGGAGGGATGGTGAAAATACGGCAGGGCTGGGAGGTCGGACCTGGTGTGGGGCTGGAGCTGGGAGTGGGAGCGGTGTTAGGCATGGGGGCAGAGTTAGGCGTGTGGGTGGAGTTAGGCGTGGGGGCGGAGTTCGGTGTGGGGGCGGAGTTGGGCGTGGGGAAGGGTTGGGCGTGGGAGCGGAGATCGGCGTGTTAGATGTGGGGGCGGGGTTATGTGTGGTGGTGGGGTTAGGCATGGGGCGGAGATCGGTGCGAGGCGGAGACGCATACAGCTTGGTCGTTGTGCAGGTGAGTGACGTCACTGGGAGCGGAAGTAGATGCGGCGACGGCAACTCCGGGGATGGAAGTGGTTGCGGTGATGGCAGAAACGGTGTTGTTCCCGGTGGCTGTGGACCCCGCGGAGGCCGCGAGTCTGTCGGTGATGGTCTTCCTGGCGATCATGGAGGTGGTTGTCTGGGTGGCGATCGCGGAGGCTGCATGGTCGGTGGGAGCGGAAGTGACGTCATGGTTCGCGGCGGCAGTTGCTGCAGCGGCCACGTGGTTAATGGCGCCCGAGCGGTTTCGGAGGCCGATGGAAGATACTGGAATGGTTGAGGAATCCGTAGTGTGGGGGTAAGTACATGAAAGTTCTTGGTAATTACTGACTTTAATTTCTCCCACTTACCCCAAACCAAAGGAGTAGCCATGGGCACCCGCATGGGCCCCGCATGTGCCCCGATCTCCGCCCCCACGCCGATCTCCGCCCCATGCCTAACCCCGCCCCTACACCTAGGCGGAAGAGCGCCTCATCTTCTGCCTAGGAACCCTCCAACCACAAGGTATGAATGCAGATTTCTCTGGCTTCCTCATTTCCCCTCCTCCCACCTTATCTCAGTCTCAACCCTCAGACTCAGCACCGCCTTCTTGACCTGCAATCTTCTTCCCGACCTCTCCGCCCCCACCCCCTCCCCGGCCTATCACCCTCACCTTAACCTCCTTCCACCTATCGCATTCCCAACGCCCCTCCCCCAAGTTTCTCCTCCCTACCTTTTATCTTAGCTTGCTTGGCACACTTTCCTCATTCCTGAAGAAGGGCTTACACTCGAAACGTCGATTCTCCTGCTCCTTGGATGCTGCCTGACCTGCTGCGCTTTTCCAGCAACACATTTTTCAGCTCTGATCTCCAGCATCTGCAGTCCTCACTTTCTCCTATGGTCAGACTTTAACTCATTTCACCAGCAAATATATCTGGAGACAAATCATTCAGTGACAATACCTCCCTGATGTTAGCTGTTTTGAAAATGGTTAAGATTGACTTTGGTTCGTCAATAGATGTTAAATCATATGAAATCAAGTAGGTAAGATTACAGGGTCAATCACAATGTTATTATATTGATAATACAAATTTTGGTAGAAACAAATTTCTCCTGTTTCTTTATGCATTGCCATCTTACCTATACATGCCTGTCTTTATATGGTTATTACAGTGGCACCAGTGGAGTTACTGATATTTCATCCAGACCGTCAGTGTTTATGTCAGACACATGAGAGCTGTTAACCCTGCAGCTTGACAGATGCATCTGTATCAATCCAAATCTCAGGAGAAAGAACACCAAAAGCACAGTGTTTGGCTTTGAAGCTGTCGAGCTTTCAGTGAGCAGTTTGAACCTTTACAAGCAGAGTTTCAAATAGAGACCAGACTATACACTGTTGACTCAGGTAGATAACACTGAGGCATGACTGCTCACCAGCTTTTAGAATGGTGGATAGCAGTGCTTATGTTAAAAATGCTTCTCTGATTTCCTTCATTTTCACTATTTCCTATTGTGACATTCTTGCCAGTGTGGATTAGAATCATAGTCATACAGTACAGAAACAAACCCGTCAGACCAACTCGACCATGCCAACCAGACATCCCAATCTGACCTAGTTCCATTTGCCAGCATTTCACCCAAATCCATCTCAACTCTTCCTATTCATGATGTCTTTTACATGTTGACTTTGAAATGTTAAATGTTGATTTTTGTACAGCCAGAGAAAAAGCACCATGATTTAATGGGCAAGATATTCCGCCTGCCAGACAGTCATTATTCCAACTCAGGTCAGAGATGCGCATAGGGATCTTACAAACACTCCAAATGAATGGCCCAGAAGTTGCATATTCTGCTGAGCAATTCATTTATTCATGGAACCCTCTGCAAGTCTCCTTAAAACTTATAGATGTCAGATGGTTTCAGTAAAATTGAAGAAGGTAGGTACTCAGGAAGCGTCTATTAAAGATGTTTTCGAACTCCTAAGTAAGTATTAAAGAGACCTCATACTTACCTCACTGACAACCTGCAGACATCTTCAATTGCAGGACCTGACCAGTCCCCGCCCCAGTATCTGGTCCTGATCCCAATCCCAATGACCTGCAGCCCCTGCACCCCCCACCTGACCAGATTGCTCTTCATCAAATAATTTATAGATTAGATTAGGTTCCCAACAGTGTGGAAACAGGCCCTTCAGCCCACTCGTTGGATGCTGCCTGAACTGCTGTGTTCTTCCAGCACCACTAATCCAGTATTTGGTTTTCAGCATCTGCAGTCATTGTTTTTACCTTCAGCCCAACAAGTCCACACCGAGCCTCCAAAGAGTAACCCACCCCCCTCTAGCAAATGCACCTAACACTATGGACGATTTAGCATGGCCAATTAACCTAACCTGCACATCTTTGGAATGTGGGAGGAAACCAGAGCACCCTGAGGAAACCCACACAGACACGGAGAGTGTGCAAACTTCACACAGACAGTCGCCCAAGGCTGGAATCGAACCTCAGACCCTGGTGCTGTGAGGCCGCAGTGCTAACCACTGAGTCACCGTGCCACCATTATCTTCTTTGTCTGTGATGTCGACATCAGCATTGGATTTAATATTTACAACTTAAGCTTTGAAGAATGATATACTTCATCTGACAGTTTATGAACTGCTCCAAATGGTGATTATTGATGGTGGCTCAGTGATTTGCAGTGCTATCTCACAGTACCAGGGACTTGGCTTCAGTTCCACTATTAGGTGACTGTCTGTGTGGAATTTACACATTTTCCCTGCATCTGTGTGGGTTTTCCCCCATAGTCCAAAGATGTGCAGGTTAGCTGGATAAGCCATGGGAAGTTCAGGGTTACAGGGGTTCAGCGGGGTGCTGTTTGGACAATCAGTGTGGACTTGATGGGCTAAATGGCCTGCTTCCACATTGTAGGGACAGTATGGTTATTGGCTCTTTTGTTATGTTCAAATAAATGGTTGGATATCATGGGGGATTTGTTTGCTTTTCTTCATGACTATCACTTTGTACAAACACCGTATTGCCTGATTTCCTTGTTGTGACTCTGAATTTCACTTCTCTGTCTCTCTCTGTGCAGTTCCTATGACTTAATCCTTTTATTCTTGATTGTGATCGCAAACGTGTTGATCATCAACTCTGCAGGGTAGTCCACAAAGTTATATGCACAAAACATGTGCAGGGATAAATATAGATGGTGGCTTTCCATTAGCCTAGTGAGGAAGTGAGGAATCACTCTGCAATTGTTAAGGAAATGATTTAGTTTTTGCTGCTATGTTTTGTTCCAAGCAGTGTCCTTGTCCATTGCTCCATTTCTCTGTCTGGAGGATTCTAAACAATGTGCAATCTGGTCAAACTCTACGATGATTATTTTAGATGTAAGTAGTTTTGTGACATGGAATGTACAGACAGCTGGCTGGCAGACAAATAGAGAATGAAGGGGGTCATTTCCTAGTGACCAGTGGAGCATAACAGGGATCAGTGCTTGGACCCAGCTACTCACAATAAATCTTAATAATTTAGATGAGAGAACTAAAGGTAATATCTCCAAGTTTGCAGACGACACAAAGCTGGTGGGAGGCTGAACTGTGAGGACGATGTAGAGATGCTTCAGTGTGATTTGGATAAGATGAGTGAGTAGGCAAATATATGGCAAATTCAGTACAATCAGCACACATGTAAGGTTTCCCACTTTGTAAGCAACAAATTTGAAGGCAGTATATTATCTGAATGGTGATAGATTGGGAAGGGCAGATATGAAATGAGATCTGGGAGTTGTGTACACCAGTTGTTCAAAGTAAGAATCCAGCTCCGGTAGACAGCAAAGAATGATATACCGGCCACCATAGTGAGAAGATTTGAATAGAGGAACTGGGATTGTATAATTGTACAGGGCCTTGGTGAGATCACACCTGGAGTATTGTTTTGGTTTCCTTCTCTGAGGAAGGATGTTCTGGCTATGAAAGGAGCAATAAAAAGGTTTACCATGCTGATTCCTGGGATGGAAAGACTGAGGTATGAAGTCTTGGTTCAGTTAGGATTATATTTGGTGGAGTTTAGAAGGATAATAAGGATTCACACATGAACCTGTAGAATTCTAACAGAACCGGGCAGGATAAATGTTGGAAGGATCTCCCAATAGAAAGGGAGTCCAGAACCAAACATGCCAGTTCAGGATACAGGACAGGAGTGAGGAAGATGGAATGAGGAGACAGGATGGGGACGGGATGGGGGCAGAGTGGGGAATGAGGTTGTGGGGGATTGGTGCAGGCCATGAGCCTTCTCTACCGTTCAATACTTGTTAATCATCCAACTGAGTATCTTGTTCCCTCAAAGATTTGAAATGCCTACTCCTGCTCTTGTTATGTTTACTGTGGTTAAAAGTGACAACAAGCAAGTATCCTTCATGAAGCAAGCCTGTGGAGTCAACATTAACCTCAGACCATAGCAGCAATTCCACAATCCCTCGAAGATCATGAAGATTTGATGGATGGGCACTTGACAAGGCAGACATTGATTGATTTTGTGTTCTATCATGCAGTCAGTTCCTGGGAACAGTACCATCTGCCTGGGGAGTAGTTTGCTATTGACAAGCCCCTGGTTACCTTCATACGTAATACCAACAACACATTCCTTCAATTATTCTGGAATGACAGTGCAGCTGTTGCATAACACAAGATCAAATCTAGGTGTAGCAGTGAGGTCAGTCTGAGCAGTGTGAACATTTGTAGCGTGTGAGTGATTTCATTTGTAGACACTTTCAATCTTGTCTTTGTCGTTGCAGTTCTGATAGCTGTTACAGATAGTTGCAATGCCTCAAATTGTTTTTTTGCTGCTCTAATGTCAGCTGGATTTAGCGATTTTGGCACAGCATTTAGACTCATGATGTTAAGATGTCAAGATCCATCGAAATTGCATGTGTCAGCAATCACGTGCAGATAGTTTGCTGTGTGGAAGATAATGAATGCATCACATTCTCCAGAGACAATGGTTAATACAGTCCTCATTTTGTCATCTTTGAATGAGAGTGGTCTCCCAAGAGTCCCAAGGATTCTCAGTGTTAATCACTGTTGTAAGGGAAAATTCCCTGGTTTGTGGCAGTCTCATCTACATTTTGACTCCCACGATTTCACTTCAGGACATGGCAGACCGAGCAGCGTTAGAGCTTGCGGTGAAGCAACAGGGCAAATTGGTCCGTAAACTGAAGGCGGACCAAGCTCCTCCGGACCAGGTCGGTTTATTGATAAAATCCGGCTCCTGCGGCCTGTGGATCCGTGGACTGGAGTGGTGGCTGTAGCTGGGAGAAATGGCCTTACCCCTGGGAGGGGCAGCTGGACAGTTAGGACACAGATTCTGGTCCCCAGCCTCTACTGAGGGAAACGACTGGCCCAGCAAGATCAGTCAGTGACACTCTTTCCATCCCTGATGAGGGGGTGATTCCTATCCCCATTCCTGATGAGGGAATGAAATCTGTACTCATTCCTAACGAGGAGGTGAACACTCTTCCCATTCCTGATGAAGGAGTGACCACTCACATCCCTGATAATGGGGTGAACTTTGTACCCATTCCTGATGCTGAGGTGATTCCTACTCCTATTCCCATTCCCGATGAAAGGGAGAAATCTGTACCCATTCCTGATGAAGGGGTAATTCCTATTCCAATTCCCTTTCCTGATGAAGGGGTGAAATCTGTTCCCAATTAGGGGAGTGAACACTTTCTATTCCTGATGAAATGAACCCTATCCCTATTCAGGGGATAAACTCTATTCCCATTCCTAAACAGTAGCCTGCATTCCCATGTCGCAAAGTCTTTGATTTTCCCCCACTGCCCCGTGCCATCATGGATGAGTGGCTGGCTGGCATTCATGTAATTCAAAACAGTTTCCGACTTCCTTGTTTGTAAAATTGGCGAATATGAAAACAAAATACTGCAGATTAGAGGAGGAAGTGCTGGATGCCTTGAAACGGTTAATGGTGGATAAATCCCCAGGACCTGATCAGATGTACCTGAGAACTCTGTGGGAAGCTAGAGAAGTAATTGCTGGGCCTCAATGATATTTGTATCATCAATAGTCACAGGTGAGGTGCTGGAAGACTGGAGGTTGGCAAACATGGTGCCACTGTTTAAGAAGGGGAACTACAGACCGGTGAGCCTGACCTCAGTGGTGGGCAAGTTGTTGAGGGAATCCTGAGGGACAGGATGTACATGTATTTGAAAAGGCAAGGACAGATTCGGGATAGTCAACATGGCTTTGTGCATGGGAAATCATGTCACACAAATTTGATTGATTTTTTGAAGAAGTAACAAAGAAGATTGATGAGGGTAGAGCATTAGATGTGATCTATTTTGACTTCAGTAAGGCATTCGACAAGGTTGCCCATGGGAGACTGATTAGCAAGGTTAGATCTCATGGAATACAGGGAGAACTAGCCACTTGGATACAGAACTGGCTCAAAGGTAGAAGACAGGTGGTGGTGGAGGGTTGTTTTTCAGACTGGAGGCCTGTGACCAGTGGAGTGCCACGAGGATCAGTGCTGGGCCGTCTACTTTTTGTAATTTACATAAATGATTTGGATGCGAGCATAAGAGGTACAGTTAGTAAGTTTGCAGATGACACCAAAATTGAAGGTGTAGTGGACAGCGAAGAGGGTTACTTCAGATTACAACAGGATCTTGACCAGATGGGCCAAGGGGCTGAGAAGTGGCAGATGGAGTTTAATTCAGATAAATACGAGGTGCTGCATTTTGGGAAAGCAAATCTTAGCAGGACTTATACTCTTAATGGTAAGGTCTGAGGGAGTGTTGCTGAACAAAGAGACCTTGGAGTGCAGGTTCATAGCTCCTTGAAAGTTGAGTCACAGGTAGATAGGATAGTGAAGAAGGTGTTTGGTATACTTTCCTTTATTGGTCAGAGTATTGAGTACAGGAGTTGGGAGGTCATGTTGCGGCTGTACAGGACATTGGTTAGGCCACTGTTGGAATATTGCGTGCAATTCTGGTCTCCTTCCTATGGGAAAGATGTTGTGAAACTTGAAAGGGTTCAGAAAAGATTTACAAGGGTGTTGTCAGGGTTGGAGGATTTGAGCTACAGGGAGAGGCTGAACAGGCTGGGGCTGTTTTCCCTGGAGCGTCGGAGGCTGAGGGGTGACCTTATAGAGGTTTACAAAATTATGAGGGGCATAGATAGGATAAATAGACAAAGTCTTTTCCCTGGGGTTGGGGAGTCCAGAACTAGAGGGCATAGATTTAGAGTGAGAGGGGAAAGATATAAAAGAAACCTAAGGGGCAACGTTTTCACGCAGAGGGTGGTACGTGTATGGAATGAGCTGCCAGAGGATGTGGTGGAGGCTGGTAGAATTGCAACATCTAAGAGGCATTTGTCTGGGTATATGAATAGGAAGGGTTTGGAGGGATATGGGCCGGGTGTTGGCAGGTGGCACTAGATTGGGTTGGGATATCTGGTCGGCGTGGACGGGTTGGACCGAAGGGTCTGTTTCCATGCTGTACATCTCTATGACTCTATGACTCTATACAGGCAAATGCTCCTGTATCCATGAGGCAATTTACAGGTGTGCAACCAATGGTCACAGTCACACATGATTGTCTTTAATTTGTTGTGGAGGTGCTGGTGTTGAATTCAAGTTGACAAAGTCCACCAGGCAGGAATGTTCCCTCCCAGCTGAGGAAGACTTCAGCGGTCAAGGACATACAGCCTCCAACCTTTGGGTAAGCGTCCTCCAAGGTGGCCTTTGAGATACACATCAACACAGAATCACCAAGCAGAAACTGATAGCCAAGTTGCATATCCATGAGGACGTCCTCAACTGTGATCTTGGATTCATGTCACTCTAAATGTAACCCCACCACACTATCCTGTATCTGTAACATCTCCTTTACTGTCCTTTTTGACACCATGACCTTGACAGCCTGTTATTAACTCTTTATCTCTAGCTTGTACAGTTTTGGATTACTTATTACTTTGGTTAGACCCTCGGCATGTGACTCTTATATCTATCATGTTACTCCAGCCATTTGTTTTGTCTCCAGCACCACTTTATTTTCATTTTTTTGTAATTATTTGCCTCGTTTAGTCGGATTATAACTCCTCCCTTCATTTGCTTTTCAACTTGTCGCCACTCCACTCACACCATGCTACTATCTTTTGACATTCTTAATTACCTGGAATAATCTTGCAATTATCTCTCCGTGTATAAATTCTGTGCCTGTGTGCTTCCCTCCACTTCTCCTGATGAAGGAGGAGCGCTCCGAAAGCTCATGATTTCAAATTAACCTGTTAGACTATAACCTGGTATCATGTGACTTCTGACTTTGTGTTTAATTTGGCTGCTTTTTCTCCCCTTTTTGCTGTGATATGCCCATATCACCTCCTTCTGTAAAGAGTTGTCTTAGCATTGATTTTTCTGATGAGCAAAATGCTGAGGTTTTCCGCAGGCTGTTCCATTGACTACTGGTAGCCGGACACTACGGTTTGGGTAGGTTCAGCCACAGTGGAAGCTTTATTTGGACACATGGCCACTCTCTTTATGCAACGTCTAGTGTGATGGCTCCCTGTCACTTGAGCGATGAACAGTATCACAGGGTTTGGACTTCTTTGACAACCTCAACTCCCAAAGCTCTCGACTCAAGAAGTGATAATGACCTTGCTGGCTTCATCAGCTCTGACAGCTTTCTTTCTCCACTGTTTCTTAAGGTAGTTGGCTGAAGTGCTACCCTTTGATTCATATTCATTTTTCTGTCTGTTTGACTCTGCCAAGGTTACAATTGTTTGCTAACTAGCTCTGTCTTGTGTTGTACTGTTTGATTGTTCTATCAGCTTGCTGCTTCTCGTGTCTGAAAAGGATCACCTTATGTATTATGTGTTTCCTCAGCTTGAAATAAGACATCAGTATCTCTGGAGTTGCCTTGAAGTCATCTTGTTTCATAGAGTCACACAGCTCTACAGCACAGAAACAAACCCTTTGGTCCAACTCGTCCTTGCTGACCAGATAAATTAATCTAATCCTTTTTGCCAGCATTTGGCCTATATCACTCTAATTCATATTCACATATCCACCCAGACGCCTTTTAAATGTTGCAATTGTACCAGCCTCCACCACCTCCACTAGCAGTTCATTCCATACATGCACCACCCTCTGCCTGAAAATGTTGCCCCATTGGTCCCTTTTATATCTTTCCCCTCTCACCATAAACCTGTGCCCTCTAGTTCTGCACTCCCCTACCTTGAGGAAAAGACTTGGTTATTCACCCTATCCATGCCCCTCATGATTTTGTAAACCACCATAAGGTCACCCCTCAGCCTTCAACACTCCAGGGAAAATAGTCCCAGCCTATTCAGCTTCTCCCTGTAGCTCAAATCTTCCAACCCTGGTGACATCCTTGTAAATCTTTTTTGATGTACTTGTTTAAGAGATGTTTCTTTTTTTTCTTGCCAGTGTATTGAAAGAGCGATGCTTTCTTTTCCCATCAGTCTTCTGTAAAACTAAAACTCTCCATCATTCCATCAAAGCAACTCAAACAATTCTGGCAATGCAGAAATACCAAAGGTGGCTCCAGATGTAGACCAAAATGGTGTAACTTTGGTACTATGACGTTGTCAGCAACAATTGTAATGAATCGTCCTTTTAAAACCGCCCTGTTTGTGAAATCTGAGCAGCTCCTCAGTCTTTTAATCATCCGTCCTAACATTATGTTCAATGGCTCAGTCTCAAATTATGTTTGATGACCCCCCTGCGAAGTAGCTTGTGAAGAGTGTACACTGTGAAATGTGGTACAGAAATACTAATTATTGTTGAATATGGCAACACACTTCAACAGGAAGCAGTGTCTGTGATTGGGATGTTTCTCAGTAGTGAACATTTACTTTTCTTTATGCTTTGCTCTCTCCCCAGAAGGAATACAAAAGAACAATTGGACTGCACTTGCTAAGAAATTGTATCTGTTGTATGCATTCTCAATTACAGTCGCTCCAGCCTCAGAGCTTTGGGTGTCCTCCAAGCCTGCACACACACACACATACCTTGATCTTGCTTTCCTGCTGTAAGTGACTCCATGAAGCCTGTGGCCTGGATTTTCACACAGCCAGCTCCTAGTTTCTGAACCATGGATGGGAGTTGCATGTGGGAATGCTGAGGAATCCTCACTGTAGAAGATTCCGAAGAAATTTCCAGGAGAATTGGGGATTCCGCTGAGAAATTCCCTGATACCTGGAGCTATGTGAAATTATCCGAGTGAGTACAAATACTCACCCTTCGACGCCAACGGCCATTTTGAGTGCGAGCAGCAGCGGAGGTAAGATGAACTCGGAAGACTGCAACTAAGATAAGGCAGTTTTTAAAAAATATTACTTACCGGTAGCGGACAGCGGTGTTTTCCCTTTCACAGAAGGAGTGGGAGCAGTGGGGGAAGTGGCGAGGACCAGAGGGGCAGCCAGGAAGGAAAGCAGTGACCATATATATCAGCAAGGCGGCTATACCCGAGACTCTACAACTGTAGTGTCTCCCACCCGCCCTCCTCCTCTAACCTAGTCAATAAGGTAAGGTTCATTATAAACTTCCTCTATTGAATATAAGTTTGTTATTGGTTTTATAGCAACTTGAACTAAGCTTTCTACTTTAGTACTGAGTGCGTGTTCAGATAAGTTGGGTATAGATGCAAGGGCAGTTGCTTGCTCCTCCTGCAGAATGTGGCAGGTCGGAGACATGGCACACGTCTCCGCTGGCTACATCTGTGGGAAGTGCACCCAACTCCAGCTCCTTGAAAACCGTGTTAGGGAATTGGAGCTGGAGCTGGATGAACTATGGATCATTCGGGAGGCTGAGGGGGAAATTGAGAGGAGTTACCGGGAGTTGGTCACTCCTAATGCTCAGGACAAGGATAGATGGGTTACAGTTAGGGGGAGGAAAGGGCCCAGACAGACAGTGCAGAGATCCCCTGTGGACATTCCCCTCATCAATAAGTATACCGTTTTGGATAGTGCTGGGGGGGATGACCTACGAGAGGAAAGCCATAGCAGTCAGTTCTCTGGCACTGAGCCTGACGCTGTGGCAAAGAAGGGAAGGGGGCAGAATACAAAAGTACTCGTGGTAGGGGACTCGATAGTTAGGGGAATTGACAGGAGATTTTGTGGTCAGGATCGGGATTCCCGGAAGGTATGTTGCCTCCCTGGTGCCAGGGTCCGGGACGTCTCTGATCGGTGTATAAGGTTCCAAAAGGGGAGAGCGAACAGCCAGAAATCGTGTTACATATTGGCACTAATGATACAGCCAGGAAAAGGATCGAGTATATAAAAAGTGATTTCAGGGAGTTAGGATGGAAGCTGCAAAGCAGGACGAACAGAGTAGTGTTCTCTAGTTTACTACCGGTGCCACGAGATAGCGAGGCGAGGAATAGGGAGCGGGCGCAGCTTAACACGTGGCTGCGCAGCTGGTGTAGGAGGGAGGGCTTCAGATGTGTAGATAATTGGGATGCCTTCTGGGGAAGGTGGGACCTGAACAAGAAGGACGGGTTGCATCTGAACTGGAAGGGGACCAATATCCTGGGTGGAAGGTTTGCTCGAGTAGTTCGAGAGGGTTTAAACTAGTATGGCAGAGGGTGGGAACCTGAGCTGTATACCAGAGGTGAGAGTTGATGCAGATTAGGCAATAGCAAGAGGTAGATCAGCTAGTGGGAAGGATTTTCCTGGGAAGGAACCAAGGGATCAGTTAAAGTGTGTTTGCTTTAACACAAGGAGTATCAGGAATAAAAGTGATGAGCTTAGAGCATGGATCAGTACCTGGTGCTATGATGTTGTGGCCATAATAGAGACATGGGTTTCTCAGGGGCAGGAATGGTTGCTGGATGTTCCAGGGTTTAGAGCATTTAAAAAGAATAGGGAGGGGGGAAAAAAGGAGGGGGTGTCGCATTACTAATCAGAGAGGGTATCACAGCTCCAGAAGCTTCCATTGTCGAGGAAGACCTGCCTACCGAGTCAGTATGGGTGGAAATTAGGAACAGCAAGGGAGCAATCACCTCATTAGGGGTTTACTACAGGGCCCCCAATAGCAGCAGGGAGATGGAAGAAAGCATAGGTCAGCAGATTTTGGAAAAGTGTGGACGTAGTAGGGTTGTTGTAATGGGTGACTTTAACTTTCCCAATATTGATTGGAACCTCCTACGAGCAGAAGATTTGAATGGAGCTGTTTTTGTAAGGTGTGTTCAGGAGGGTTTCCTAACTCAGTACGTTGACAGGCCGATGAGGGGAGAGGCCATTCTAGACTTAGTGCTCGAAAACGAGCCGGGGCAGGTATCAGATCTTGTGGTGGGAGAGCATTTTGGTGATAGTGACCACAACTGCCTCACGTTCTACATAGCTATGGAGAAGGAGAGGATTAGGCAAAATAGGAGGATATTTAATTGGGGAAGAGGAAACTATGATGCAATTAAACATGAGTTAGGAAGCATGGATTGGGAGCAATTGTTCCATGGTAAAGGCACTATCGACATGTGGAGACTGTTTAAGGAACAGTTGTTGCAAGTGATGAATAAATATATCCCTCTGAGACAGGCAAGAAGTGGTAAGATAAAGGAACCTTGGATGACGAGAGCGGTGGAGCTTCTTGTCAAAAGGAAGAAGGTAGCTTACATAAGGTGGAGGAAGCTAGGGTCAAGCTCAGCTCTAGAGGATTACAGGCAGGCGAGGAAGGAGCTCAAAAATGGTCTGAGGAGAGCCAAGAGGGGGCACGAGAAAGGCTTGGCAGAACGGATTAGGGAGAACACAAAGGCATTTTACACTTATGTGAGGAATAGGAGAATAGTCAAAGAAAGAGTAGGGCCGATCAGGGATAGCATAGGGAATTTGGGTGTGAAGTCTGAGGAGGTAGGGGAAGCCCTAAATGAGTTTTTTGCTTCTGTCTTTACGAAAGAAATGAACTTTGTAGTGAATGAAACATTTGAAGAGCAGGTGTGCATGCTGGAATGGATAGAGATAGAGGAAGCTGATGTGCTGAAAATTTTGTCAAACATTAAGATTGACAAGTCGCCAGGCCTGGACAGATTTGTCCTCGGCTGCTTTGGGAAACGAGAAATGCAATTGCTTCGCCACTTGCGAAGATCTTCTCATCCTCGCTCTCCACTGGAGTCGTACCTGAGGACTGGAGAGAGGCAAATGTAATTCCTCTCTTCAAGAAAGGAAATAGGGAAATCCCCGGCAATTATAGACTAGTAAGTCTCACGTCTGTCGTCTGCAAGGTGTTAGAAAGGATTCTGAGGGATACGATTTATGACCATCTGGAAGAGCATGGCTTGATTAAATGCAGTCAACACGGCTTTGTGAGAGGCAGGTCATGCCTCACAAACCTTATCAAGTTCTTTGAGGATGTGACTAGAAAAGTTGATGAGGGTCGAGCTGTGGATGTGGTGTATATGAACTTCAGCAGGGCATTTGATAAGGTTCCCCATGGTAGGCTCGTTCAGAAGGTCAGGACGAATGGGATTCAGGGGAACTTAGCTGTCTGGATACAGAATTGGCTGGCCAACAGAATACAGTGAGTGGTAGTAGAAGGAAAATATTCTGCCTGGAAGTCTGTGGTGAGTGGTGTTCCACAGGGCTCTGTCCTTGGGCCTCTATTGTTTGTAATTTTTATTAATGACTTGGATGAGTGGATTGAAGGGGTCAGCAAATTTGCAGATGACACAAAGGTTGGAGGTCTTGTTGACAGTATAGAGGGCTGTTATAGGCTGCAGCGGGACATTGACAGGATGCAGAGATGGGCTGAGAGGTGGCAGATGGAGTTCAACCTGGATAAATGTGAGGTGATGCATTTTGGAAGGTCGAACTTGAAAGCTGAGTACAGGATTAAGGATAGGATTCTTGGTCGTGTGGCGGAACAGAGGGATCTTGCTGTGTAGGTACATAGATCCCTTAAAATGGCCACCCAAGTGGACAGGGTTGTTAAGAAAGCATATGGTGTTTTGGCTTTCATTAACATGAGTATTGAGGTTAAGAGTTGCGAGATCTTGTTGCAGCTCTATAAAACTTTGGTTAGACTGCACTTGGAATACTGTGTCCAGTTCTGGTCACCCTATTATAAGAAAGGAGTCGACGCTTTGGAGATGGTCCAGAGGAGGTTTGCCAGGATGCTGCCTGGACTGGAGGGCTTATCCTATGAGGAGAGGTTGACTGAGCTTGGACTTTTTTCATTGGAGAAAAGGAGAAGAAGGGACCTAATTGAGATATACAAGATAATGAGAGGCATAGATAGAGTCGATAGCGAGAGACTATTTTCCAAGGCAGAAATGACTAACACGAGGGGTCATAGTTTTAAGCTGGTTGGAGGAAAGTATAGAGGGGATGTCAGAGGTGGGTTCTTTACACAGAGAGTTGTAAGAGCATGGAATGCATTGCCAGCAGCAGTTGTGGAGACAGGGTCATTGAGGACATTTAAGAGACTACTGGACATGCATATGGTCACAGAAATTTGAGGGTGCATACATGAGGATCAGTGGTCGGCACAACATCGTGGGCTGAAGGGCCTGTTCTGTGCTGTACTGTTCTATGTTCTATGTTCTATCCAATTAGATCAGGATTTGTGGATTCATTGATGTTAAGTACAAGGACAAACTCATTTTGCACATGATTTCTGTCATTTACTAAGGAACAAGTATTCTCGTTTTCTCTCTGCAGATATTTTTGTTTCGAGACGCCAGGTTGTTACTCATTAGCAAGATTTCTTTAGTGCATTGTTCACTGTGCTCTTGGTGTTCTGAAACTGCTGGCCACAGAGAGGTTTCTTCATCCAGCACTGTTTGAGCCCTCAGGTCCCCTTCTCTGCATGTTTGAATATCTCCTTCAAACTTTATGTTGTTAGACTTCTCAGGTTTTGTGAGAACTTTACTGGTGGTTGGAAATTTTGAAGGTCCACCTGCATCCAGGCAACCCAGCTAATTGACAATTCGCTCACTGCAATGGGTCATCAGCACTTGGAATGTCTATTCTTATCACATGGCACAGTTTGAACGTGTTGAATTGCTCAGTGCAAATACTGGGAGTCAAGGGCAGAAGCTGTTTGATGCCCAGAATGGATGCAAGACTCAGAGTCTGTAATCCACTTCAGTCATAAAGTCATAGAGATGTTCAGCACATAAACAGACCCTTCAATCCAACTCCCTGTCCACCTCTCTGTCCAAATGTCCAACTCCCACTCCAACTCCCTTTCCAAATCTCCAACTCTCTGTCCGATTCGCTGTCCGACACAAAGCCTACACTTTTATCCACCAGAAGGAGAACCACTGGCCCCAGTTTGACTACGGAAACTATCACTGGGCATTGAGCTCTGGCAGGTTGGAACTCATGTAAACCAATTTTTAAGATCCCTGGATCCACCAAAACTTGCAATTTATAATCTATTTCCTTTCCTGTCCTATCTCCCTTGGATTTGTGAGTGCTTGTGGGTGTGGATTTAATAGTTAGCACTGCTGCCTCACAGTGCTAAAGACCTGAGTTTGATTCCACCCTCGGGCGACTGTCTGTGTGGAGTTTTCACATTCTCCCAGTGTCTGTGTGGGTTTCCTCCGGGTGCTCCAGTTTCCTCCCAGTCCAAAACTGCACGTTAGGTCAATTGGCCATGCTAAATTGCCCATAGTGTTCAGGGATGTGTCAGTTAGGGTGAATTGGTCATGCTAAATTGCCTGTAGTGTTCAGGGATATGTCAGTTAGGGTGAATTGGCCATGTTAAATTGCCCGTAGTGTTCAGGGATATGTCAGTTAGTGTGAATTGGCCATGCTAAATTGCCCGTAGTGTTCAGGGATGTGTCAGTTAGGTGAATTGCCCATAGTGCTCAGGCATTAGTTTGGGGTAAATATAAAGTAATAGGGTAGGGGAATGGGTCTGGGTGGGTTACTCTTTGGCGGGACAGTATGAACTCTTTGGGCCAAATGGCCTGTTTTGCAGTGTAGCGTGGCGAAGCTTTTCTCCATAGTTTTCAATGTTTTATTAATCATCCTTCACTTTGATTTAATCTTCAAGGATTTTGCTGAAGAATTATTTCAAAAACTGAAATCTGAAATCTATGATTTGGGGATCACATTTAGGCACATCTCAGTTAAGAAATGGAATAAAAAGGGAGTGGGGTAAATTGAGCATTACCCTATTATTGCAGGCAGCTGTCATCACAGTTATAACTTGCCCCAGCCCCCTTTTGTTCTCGAAACCCCACTCAGATTCACTTCCTATGTTTTCCCCACATCTAATGTTCAGACTACTGGGCTGAACCCACAGTTCCTTCCTGTAGCACTTTACCATCCCTCGGTTTCACTATGGCCTCTGATAACCAGCTCACCAGCATCTTCTCAAGGACAAATAGTTTTGTTAGTTTTAGTTTTTTTTAATTGTCACAGACGTCTCGGGAGGCACAGTGAAACATGTTCTGTCGCCACAAAATGCTGCCAGTTTGAGATGCAAAAGAATAGAAAGAAAGTACTTAATTAAACTTCATCTTCATTGGCTGAGGATCCAGACGCAGCTCCAGGACTAATGTGAGGTCTCTGCAAGGTCCCTGCTCCAGGCCAATGGCAGCCAAAGACCCTTACTCCACCATCTCTGCAGCCTACACCTCACCGCTAAATTCATGAGGCTGTGCATCGGGCCTACAAAACCAGGAGTCCCCACTCTAGTCAACCTCACACTGCTCTGGCCTCCCCGTGATGCTAGGAAGATGCAGAAAAGAAAATAAAAAAGAAAAAGAGACTAAAAAGGCGAAAGAAAATTTTAAAAATGTGGCCAACCTGGAGCAGACCCGTCGCCATCTTGAATAGCCCGGCCCATGAATAAGGGCAGGATAAATGAGCCAGCTTAGTCAGCAGAGCCCACATACCCTGAATCAATAGAGGAAAATAAAACAGTAGCCTCTTGTTCCATGGGTCATCACCATTGTGACCATGAGGTGATGTGACACTTTCATGAATGAGCAGCAACAACCTACATTGAACGTAAAGATATGTAGAGAAAGTTAAAAGAGTACATCTTCATTGGAACCCTATGGACTAAAGTTCCCTCGAAGGTGTGCATGCAGACAATCTAAGATGTCATGATGGCATCTCGGGGCTGTGACTTGAAAGAAATTCTGAGATTTACATATTAATGAACTGAAACCGGCACCCTATTCTAAATGATTAAAGATATACAGCAGTCTAGGTTTGTTCAATACATTGCATCAGTTGTATGACACTTTGATCTATTACTATAAATTCTGTGTCCTATGAGCCTGCCCCACTAACTGACAACGAAGCAGCGAGTGTTTCCAAATAAGTCCAAAAGATAAAATGCTGAAAAATCTCAGCAGGTCTGGTAGTATCTGTAAGGAGAGAAAAGAGCTGATGTTTTGAATCTAACTGACTCTTTGTTTTTCCAAATAAGTCTGTTGGATTATAATCTGCTGTTGTGTGATTTGTAACTAGGAATCCATAGACAGTAATCAGTATTGGCATGGAGATTGCAGTGTTAACTTTGGATTCTGGGGGGGGATTGCCGTGCCAGAGGCTTATGCAGTTACAAAGAGAATTGGAGCCTCCAATTCCATGATTATGCCATGATGCTGCTCCTTTCCCACACACTCAGTATTTACATTTAGAGATTTTTGTATTCACTCATTGGACATGGACATCTCTGCCTCCCCCAGCATTAACTGCCCATCCCTAGTTACCTTTGAGAAGGTGGGACTGAGTTGTCTCCCTGAGTCACTTCAGTCCATCTGCTGTGGGTAGACTCACAATGCTCTCGGGGAGGGAATTTCAGGATTTTGAGAACAATGGCAGTGAGGGAAGAGCGATATATTTCCAAGTCAGAACGGTGAGTGCATTGGAGGGAGAGCTTGCAGAGGGTGGTGTTCACATGTATCTGCTGCCCTTGTCCTTCTGGATGGAAGTGGTTGTGGGTTTGGAAGATACTGTCAAAAGATTTTTGGTAAGTGTCTACAGCGCATCTTATGGATAATGCAGACTGCTGTTACTGAGCATTAGTGGTGAAGGAGTAGATGTTTCTGCATGTAGTGCCAATCAAGTGTTTGCTTTGTCCTGGATGGTGTCAAGCTTCTTGAGTGTTGTTGGAGCTGCAACCATCCAGGCAAATAGGGAATATCCCACCATATTCCTGACTTGTGCCTTGTAGATGATGGACAGGCTTTGGAGAGTCAGGAGGTGAGTTACTTACTGCAGTATTCCTAGCCTCTGACCTGATCTTCTACATGATTAGTCGAGTTCAGTTTCTGACCAATGGTAACCTCCAACATGGGGCATACATTCACCATTGACTGTCGAAGGGCAGTGGTTAGATTGCCTCTTATTGGGGATTGTCACTACTAGCATTTGTATGAGGTGAATGTTGGCAGCAGCATTCAACCTGCATATTGTTCAGATCCTATTACATTGGAATACAGACTGCTTCAGTAAATGTGGAATCTCTACAGTGTGAAAGCAGGCTATTCAGCCAATTGAGTCGACACCAACCCTCCAAAGAACATCCCACCTCTCCATACCCAATAATCCACCTAGCCTGAACATATTTGGACTGTGGGAGGAAACCAGTAGCACACAGCGAAAAGCCACACAGACACAGGGAGAATGTGCAAAGTCCACACAAATGATCACCTGAGGATGGAACTGGTTCAGTGACCCTGGTGTTGTGAGGCAGCGGTGCTAACCACTGAGTCATAATGCTGCCTGGTATAGTTCCTTATTTTCTAAAGAGGAGGAAACAATCAAAAAAGGGAATTATTTGATCAGTCATACAATAGGAGGGATTAAGGAAGGAAAGGAAATAGTTTTGCTTGAAGCAGCATAAAACCCATCGTATATGATAAATTGCCTTTCAGAAAAATAGTATCAGTCAATGTATTTACATCAGCCACGAGGGTCAATGGCAGGTCTCTCATTTTTGATGTATGGCATCATAACATGTTCACACTGATCTTCTCACTAATTAACCAATCAATCTACTCCATTGACATTTTTAACCGTCTCCATTTTGGCCTCCTATCAACCCAGCTTTGATGTTTCATGAATTAATAGATTACAGTCCCTCAAACAATTTTCAGTTTTCCTCCCAGTGGTTTTAACTGCCTGACATTTAATTGCAGTAAGTGACTCATATCACACAACTGGTGATGGTGATTGACGAAAGGCTGGTCTAGCCTGGAGCTGGTTCTCTTTAAGCTCATAAAGTAACCCATCTGATTCACTCATGCCCTTTCTGGAAGGAAACTGCCATCCTTACCTGACCTGGCCTCCATATGACTCCAGAGCCACAGCAATGTCGTTGGCTCTTAACTGCCCTCAGGACAATGAGGCATGGACAATAAATGCTGACCTAGCCAGAGATACCCTCAGCCATGAATGAATAACAAAAAAATGCTCAGCATGATCTGCTTGGTGGGTTTTCTTTGCTGAGGAAATCAAAGAGGAAGTTTGATGATGCTATTTCATTATTTCCTGTGTTGAGCCTCTCCTATTGGATAACTAAAGTTACATCCTTTTTCCAGGAGCCACAACAGCAGAGACCCATGGAAAATTGAAACAAATCCACGTTGGGAAATGTTGTGATGTTCCCCAAGGTTCCAAACAAACACAAAATGAGGCCTAGGAGAAGTGGGTAGAAGACCTGATGAATGTCGGTATAGCTAAATCATCCAGCCCGTCTCTTACCCTCCTCATCATTTTTGTATGTTCTTGCCATGACTCCGACCTCAAGAATGGCAACAGAGATAGCAAATAGAGAGTGGCTAATGTACATTGTCCTGTCAGCCAGTACCAGTCTGCACTAGCAAAGAAGCTAAAGGCTGGGGACTTAAACAGCAGTTTCTTTCAAACATGTCATAGAGTCATAGAGTCAGAGAGATGTACAGCATGGAAACAGACCCTTTGGTCCAATCTGTCCACGCCGACCAGATATCCCAACCCAATCTAGTCCCACCTTCCAGCACCCGGCCCATATCCCTCCAAACCCTTCCTATTCATATACCCATCCAAATGCCTCTTAAATGTTGCAATTGTACCAGCCTCCACCACATCCTCTGGCAGCTCATTCCATACCCGTACCACAATCTGAGCGAAAATGTTGCCCCTTAGGTCTCTTTTATATCTTTCCCCTCTCACCCTAAACCTATGCCCTCTAGTTCTGGACTCCCCGACCCCAGGGAAAAGTCTTTGTCTATTTATCCTTTCCGTGCCCCTCATAATTTTGGAAACCTCTATAAGGTCACCCCTCAGCCTCCGACACTCCAGGGAAAACAGCCCCATCCTGTTCAGCATCTCTCTATAGCTCAAATCCTCAACCCTAGCAACATCCTTGTAAATCATTTCTGAACCCTTTCAAGTTTCACAACGTCTTTCTCATAGGAAGGAGACCAGAACTGCACGCAATATTCCAACAGTGGCCTAACCAATGTCCTTTACAGCCGCAACATGACCTCCCAACTCCTGTACTCAATACTCTGACCAATAAAGGAAAGCATACCAAATGCCGCCTTCACTATCCTATCTACCTGTGACTCCACTTTCAAGGAGCTATGAACCTGCACTCCAAAGTCTCTTTGTTCAGCAACACTCCCTAGGACCTTACCATGAAGTGTATAAGTCATGCTAAGATTTGCTTACCCAAAATGCAGCACCTCGTATTTATCTGAATTAAACCCCATCTGCCACCTCTCAGCCCATTGGCCCATCTGGTCCAGATCCTGTTGTAATCTGAGGCAACCCTCTTCGCTGTCCACTACACCTTCAATTTTGGTGTCATCTGCAAACTTACTAACTGTATCTTTTATGCTCGCATCCAAATCATTTATTTAAACGTCAAAAAGTAGAGGACCCAGCACCGATCCTTGTGGCACTCCACTGGGTCACAGGCCTCCAGTCTGAAAAACAACCCTCCACCACCACCCTCTGTCTTCTACCTTTGAGCCAGTTCCGTATCCAAATGGCTCGTTCTCCCTTTATTCCATGAGATCTAAACTTGCTAATCAGTCTCCCATGGGGAGCCTTGTCGAATGCCTTACTGAAGTCCATATAGATGACATCTACTGCTCTGCCCTCATCAATCTTCTTTGTTACTTCTTCAAAAAACTCAATCAAGTTTGTGAGACATAATTTCCCATGCACAAAGCCATGTCTTCAAACCTACCCCCTTCAATGTACTTTTACTCATTCTTCCTTATGTGGCTTGGCATCATGTTTTGTTTGACAATCACTCTTGTGAAGCACAATGGGATATTTTCCCATGCTGGGATATGTGCAAGATGTTGTTGTGTGATGTCTATTAATTCTTTAGTAATTTTCCAAAAGGTGCCTCATTAATTTATATTACGGGTGACTTGCGTCAGATGCCCTTTATCCGGGAGCCATAGCAGCAGTATCCATGGAAAGTTGAATAAATGCATGTTGGGAAATGTGAAGTTTCTCACAGATTTTTTAAATTAGATTCCCCACAGTGTGGAAATGGGCCTTTTGGCCCAACATGTCCACACTGACCCTTTTCCCCCTGACTAATGCACCTAACATTATGGGCAATTTAGCATGGACAACTTACCTAACCTGCACATCTTTGGACTATGGGAGGAAACCACACCACCCACACAGATGCGAAGAGAACATGCAAATGCCACACAGACAGTTGCCCAAGGTTGGAATTGAACCCAGGTCCCTGGTGCTGTGAGGCAGTAGTGCTAACCACTGAGCCACAGTGCCACCCAGAACAGCCAAGCCTGGTCATTGCCCGAGCTTGCACAGGAGGAATTTAGGGGAGTAGTGGTGTCGTGGTCAGTCAATTGGGCTCTTAATTTAAAACTACAAGCTGTAATATTCTGGATACATGTGTTCGTATCTCTGCGGCAGAATGCGAAATGTGAATTCAATTTTAAACAAAACACAATCTTCTGGGTTTCTTCTGGCAATCTTCTGACATTTTAAGATGAGGAGCAAGTGGGTCAGAGGAGATCTGAGGACATCTTTTGTTTCACCCAGGAGATTTGTTTATAAAATCATGAGGGGAATGGATAGAGATAAATAGACAAGGTCTTTTCCCTTGAGTCCAGAACATTAGAGCATAGGTACAAGCTGAGAGGGGAATGATATAAAAGGGTCCAAAGAGGCAACCTTTTCACACAGAGCCAGTTCTGTATCCACATTAAACCCTTCAGTGGGCCATTCACGAAAGGGGAACAATAGATGGTGTGGTGGGTTGGCCATTCATAGACTTCCCCAGCGTAGACTTAATCAGGGAGGTAGCAGGGCCTTCACCTGCTGATTAATTGCACCATGCCCCACCACACCAACACCACACTTACCATAGGAGGGGGTGCACAAGGTTCCACCTTTTCCTGTGAATGTAGAGGATCTCAGGTCACCGCATTGAAGAAAACAAGTAGAGCTCTTTGGGTTATCCTGGATCTTTTTCACTCTCAATCCAACATCAGTTTTAAACAGCAGAGAGAAACATGATCTTGTTGCCTTTGGATGTAGGTTTGCTCGCTGAGCTGCAAGGTTCATTTCCAGACGTTTCGTCACCCTACTAGGTAACATCTTCAATGGGCCTCAGGCGAAGCAATGCTGAAAATTCCTGCTTTCTATTTCTATGTTTGGGTTTCAAACATATAAATAGAAACTCAAACATAGAAATAGAAAGCAGGAATTTTTAGCATTGCTTCACCTGAGGCCCATTGAAGATGTTACCTAGTAAGATAACAAAATGTCTGGAAATGAATCTTGCAGCTCAGTGAGCAAACCTACATCCAAAACCTCAACCTGAGCTACAAATCTTCTCAAAAGTCACTATGATCTTGTTGCTATTTGTGGGGTCTTGCTGTGTGCAAATTAGCTGCCCTGTTCCTGCCATTGTGAAGTGACTGTACTGTAAAATTACTTCATGGACTATAAAGTGGTTTGGGACACCCTGAAGTCATGAAAGGTGCTATAAAAATGCGAGCTTGTTTCTAACCCTGAGGATTTGTGTAAGTTAATGACAGGGAAAAGTACCTCGTTGGGTTTGAAGATATTGATTAGCAGTGTACTGAGATGGAAAGAGACGGACTGATGCTCTGAGAAAGCAAAAGCAGCACAGTGGCTCAGTGGTTAGCACTGCTGCCTCACAGCGCAAGGGACATGGACTCAATTCCAGCCTCCGATAACTGCCTGTGTGATGTTTGCATGTTCTTCCCGTGTCTGCATGGGTTTCCTCCCACACTCCAAAGGTGTGCAGGTGAGGTGATCTTGCCCTGGGAAGTGCAGGGATGGGGTATTTGGGTGGAATGCTTGCTCACAAGGGAGTGCTGTGAAGGTATACTAGTCTGATTGTGGGGATGGTGGGACTGACGAATGAGGAGAGATTGACTAGGTTAGGATTGTTTTAGCTGGATTCCAAACAACTGAAGAGAGATGTTATAAACACTTTCAAAATCCTTGTAAGATGAGACAGGGTAGATACAACGAGGACGTTCCTGATGGTGGGTGAGTGCACAACCAAGGGTCACAGTCTGAGGCTTTGGGATGGACCATTTAGGATGGAGATGAGGAGACATTTCTTCACTCAGAGAGTAGTTGGCCTGTGGAATTCATTACCACAGGATGTAGTTGATGCCAAAATATTAAATGGATTCGAGAGATGGCTAGATATAACAATTGGGATGAATGGGACCAAAGGTTATGGGGAGAAAGCAGAATGAGGCTATTGACTTGAGACAATCAGCCATGGCCGTGATGAATGGCAGAGAAGGCTCGAAGGGCCGAATGGCCTCGTCCTGCTCCTATGTTCTATGTTTCTATACTTTTCTGGAGGGTTGATGTGGACCTAATGGGCCAAATGGTCTGCTCACATATTGTAGGGGCTCTATAGAACCACTGCAACAGTAGCTGCTGTTCAGAGATTGTAACAATGTTACAGCAGATTAAAACAGAGCTTTCTTTCACATACTTGATATCCACATTGAATGGCCAAAAAATAGGTTTCATTGTTTTACACAATTATGCTTTGTCCTGGTGAACACAAAAACGTTTCTACACAGTTTGGTGTTTTTATATTCTATTTTGGCTCTGCATTTTTTTTTCAATCTCACTCACATCCTCAACAATGAAAATAGCACAGATGGATTCCTGATTAAGGGCTGAACATGCAATCATCCTGCTGTAAGAATACAGATGGGGTGTGAAATCGACACTTATTGTTTCTGCTTTCAAAAGGAAGCTCGGTGAAGACTCCACAGGGTTTGGAGTCATGAAAGCAATATCACACCTGTCAGTCGAGTGTAAAGAAGGTGGAAATTAAATACGTGTCACACAAAAGATGGGCCCAGTAGGAGCTGAAGATGTTTGTACCTCATGGGGCTGTTGTTGCCTACAAGAACTTTGATGAATTGCCCACACACAGCATGGTGAGGGACTTGGCACAAAATATTATTCTGGATAGCACTGTCGCCTTCAGCAGCTTCTGATCTGGGGTTTGCTTCAAGTCAGCGTGACGTTGATTTGCTTTCTGTGGTCAACTAACTTTTGAAAAACAGGTCGTTCATGATGTTGCATGTGCGTGTGGTATGCACTGTATATTAATTGTTGAAGCAGTAGCATGCATTTTATTGTATGGTCAGGCACGCTTTCAGGAGGAAATATGGAATCTAAATGAGTTTGATAGGGCAATATAATACCCTAACAGATTTAATGCACTGCATTAATTTTGAGCGATATTGTGTTGCTTGGCATTTTAACATATTGATACAGCAAATACCGTCAGGCCAGTAGAACAAGAGCAATAAACATAAATTGGTCAAAACAAAGAATAAGGCCATCAGATGCAGGAGCAGAAGTGGACCATTCAGCCAATCGTGTCTGTTCGAGAATTCTATGAGATCATGGCTGATCTGATAATCAGATACCACAAAGATCCCATCAGTTGATCGAAGGCCGGGAATCATCGTCGGAGGCTAGAAGAGAAGAAGGGAAACAAAAAACTACCAAGAGGAAGAAAAGAGAAGAGGAACAGGTGGAGTAGATAAGCTCGAGTGGAATGGACAATGAGGTCAATTGAGTAGCAAATTGGGGCAAGTTGTTGATACTATTGGGATCTTCCTGGTGTCTGATTTGTTCTTTCACTTAGGCCAGACACTGGCATCTTGTCGAAGAGTTGAGGGTGCCACCAACACCTGCCCATCCCCCTGAGATCGAAAGTTGTGAGCGACAAACAACCCAATCAAATGTTTTCCCACCCTAAAGATAATCTTACAGATGTGATGATGTGGAAGTGCTGGTGTTGGACTGGGGTGGACAAACTTAAAAAATCACACAACACCAGGTTATAGTCCAACAGGTTTATTTGGAAGCTGTAGCTTTCGGACCGCTGATCCTTCATCAGTTAGTTATGGAAGCAGCCTGTGATCTTATACTCCACAACCACCTGATGAAGGAGCACCGCTCCAAAAGCTAGTGCTTCCAAATAAATCGATTGGACTATAACCTAGTGTTGTGTGATTTTTAACTTAGAAATGTGGTTAAAATTAAAAATCACACAGCACCAGGTTATAGTCCAACAGGTTTATTTTGGAAGTACAAGCAGATGTGAATATGTTTCTACTTTATATTCTCAGGGGGCTAAAACCAAATGGTATGCGGCAAATAAATCTACTGTGTCCACATTCAGAGGGCTGCAGAGGGAGCTCCACCTTAAGGCATGGTCCTGGTCTGCTATCAGCCTCTGCCGTACCTGAGGGAGATACATTTTTGTTAAGCAAAGATATTAAGGTTTATGGGCCAAAGGCAGGTTTACTGAGTTAGGCCACAGATAAGCCACGATCTCACTGAATGATGGGACAGGCTGGAGAAGCTGAATGACCTACTTCTTTTCATACGTAATTGTCATGTTTCTGTGTGTAATGAGCATGTCTGCGCAGAATTAGGGATAATTCCACATCACAGTTTAGATGTTAACCAGAGTTTGACACTTGCTTTCAGAATAAGTTCATGGGTCAGCTGATTCTTCAGATGTTGAAGTCCTCTGAATGGCCAGCCCACCTCATGACTCATTTGTCATCCATTATGGGGCAGCCAATGTGGGAGAGGCCTCTAAACTGACTATCTCTCATTAAAATGCAATCTTGTGTAAGGTAGGAGTTGGTTTTTCAGTCTGGATGGCTGGAATACTTTAAAGCTGTTAAAATTCACTCCCTGGGAGTTAGGCTGACCCAGTTAGAATCCAGCAGGATGAGCTTATTGTGTTAAGTTGCCTTTTGTCATCCAAGGCGTGAAATCATGCTGAGAGTAGGCATGAAGGTATTCCAAATATTGGCGCTATATTTTGAAAGAGACACAGCAGATTTTAAGATTATTTGCTGCACATTTGTTACTTTAGTACCTTGTGCTCTGGAATGACCTGAAGCACAAGCAAATGTTGAATTAAAACATGGACATCAATGTCCATTCATGAAATTCAAAAACCTCCTTATTTCTATTGATTTCGCACCCCAACCCTCTCACCTCTAGGTTAGATAGAACGAACAAAAAAAACTTGCATTTATATAGCTGCCTTCACAGCCTCTATCCCAGAATGCATTATAACCACCTGATGATACTGTCAGAAGTGTAGCAGACAATGTGTTAGCACTGTGTGTGGTAATGATCTGATCATCAGTTTTACTGATGCTTTTCGGATAAATATTCAGTAACAAGCCGGGGAGAGTTTTCCTGACCTTTTTTAAAATGTTGCCCAGAAGCTGTCCCCACTATACAGAGGGTATGTCGAGTCTGTAAGGTGGCACCAACAATAATGCAGCTCTTGATCAGCGCAGAATCAGGAGTGTCAGTCTGAAGAATACCTATGCATTGGGACTTAAACCTGCAACTTTCTGATTCCAGGTGTATGGGATGGGAGATCCAAAGCATACCTTGTCATCTTGTTCCAACTGAGATTGAATTACATATAAATCACATCTCCATTCTCTAAAGTGCTTATTTCCACTTTATTAGGGAAGGTGATGGCCTAGTGGACTGTTAGAGTCTTAGATAATGTTCTGAGGACCCAGGTTTGAATCCTGCCATGGCACATGGTGGATTTTGAATTCAATGCACATCTGGAATTAAGTGTCTAATGATGACCACAAAACCATTGTTGATTGTTGGGAAAATCCTATCTGTTTCACTAATATCCTTTAGGGAAGGAAATCTGCCATCCTTACCAGGTCTGACCCACATGTGACTCCAGACCCACAGCAATGTGGTTGACACTTAACTGGCCTCTGGGCAAATAGGGGTGGGTAATAAATGCTGCCTGGTCAATAACGCCCTCATCCTGTGAATGAATAAAGTGAAAAAAAAATGTAGATTTTATTGCCATAATTATTTTACAATGTTACCCACCTTGGTCCCAAGCTTAGCTTCTCTGGACCTGAAGCCCATATCGCCAAAAACAGCAACAACTGACATGTACATAGCACTGGCAATGCAATAAAAGCAGCCCAAGATTTTTTCCATGTGCATTTTAAAGTAGTTTATGACTACAAGCTAAAAAATGAGATATTAAATCTGAGGATCAAAGTTTAGTCAAACACATAGATATTAGTGGTAAGTATGATTGATAGAGTGTATTCTAGGGCTTGGGTCTTCCAACTGAGCATGTTAGAATATTCAAGGAGTGCTTTGAAATATAAAGCTAATTAAAGTTTGTATACTTACATGATAATTGCTATAGTGATGTCGACTTCGACTTTGTGAAATAGTGAAGGTAAACTCACACAGTACCAGAGGACTACAGGACTGCTCTTTCATTCGAGAGATTCATGAGGTGGTTTCATAGAATTCCTACAGTGTGGAAGAAGGTCATTCAGCCCATCGAGTCAAAACCAACCCTCAAAAGAGCATTCCCCATCTACCCGATTTGCAGTAACCCTGTATTTCCCATGGCCAACCCATCTAGCCTGCACATCTCTGGACACTATGGGAAATTTAACACAATTCACCAAACACCAAACCTGCACATCTTTGGACTGTGGGAGGAAACTGGAGCACCTAAAGGATACCCATGCAGACATGGAGAGAATATTCAAACTGATACCCGAGGTTGGAATCGATCCCAGGTCGCTGTGAGGCAGGTCACGACACCTCAGGTGAGGAGAGCTGCTGAGAAGGTGAAATCTTTATGGTAATCACAGCCAGCACAGGAACTGAGCTCAAACTGTGAGATGGTTTGAACATCATGATGGGAGGCCCATGGCCCAATAAACAACCGTGACTTTTGCCTCCAGTAATTTCAATGACAGTTGTGAACAGGATGCATCCCTGAAGCAAGTGCTCTCAAGTCTTTGGTGGGAAAATGTTTTCACTAGAAAACTTGTGCTTATTAAATATTTTAGTGAGGCTGGTACATCAAGGCTTGAATCACACTGTGATCTGATGCTTTCATTGTTCTTAATTGAAATTCACTGGAAACTCGATAGCAAATGTCTTTTCATTGTGAAGCACAAAGAATGTGTGGAAATGAAACTGTGTTTTAAAAGGCAGAATCTACAAGACCTTTCTGAAAGTTGCAATCTGCCCACACACAAATGAGGCTGACGGGTTCAAAACCAGATGGATGACAATTGGACCATAACAAAGCAAAGTGGAAATGGTGCTGGGCTCTGCAAGTTGGAATCCCAGCAGTGGGAATTGCTCCGAGGGAGCTGTCACTGAAATTTCTGTCTTCAACTGAATGCAACAAAGCCTAATTGAAAAAAAAGGATCAGCTACCTCCCAGGGGCTGCCAATGTAACAAAACTGAGATTCTTACACTTTGTGTCATTGGAAATAAAGATAAAATGAACATTTTATTCTGTGCCCTTCATGATCTCAGGAAGTCCTGGCATGTACATGCAATCTTTTTACAAATTTTGTCACTTTATTTTATTATTTGGTTTTGGAATGCGGGTTTCACCAACTCAGCCATCATTTAGTTTCTCCAAAACTAATTGCCTTAATCATGTCATTCCTTATTTGTCTGCTGCAGTCCGTGATATGCACAAGATAATCAAGTTCCAATGATGTTACTAAGGAAAGAATTCCAGGCACGTGACCTAGCAATAGTCTAAAAATGGCAATATAGTTCCAAATCAAAATGGCTTTAAGGGACACTTGCAGATCATGGTGTTCCCGTAAATTTGTTGTTCTTGTCCTTTGAGATAGTAGAGGTCATGAATTCAGAAAGCACAGTGGCTCAATGATTAGCACTGCTGCCTTAGAACACCAGAGACCCAGGCTCAATTCCAGCCTTGGGTGACTTTCTGTGTGAAGTTTGCACATTCTCCCTGTATCTGTGTGGGTGTCCTTCAGGTGTTCCAGTTTTATCCCACAGTCTGAAGATGTACAGATTTGGGTGGATTGGCCATGCTTAATTGCCCATAGTGTCCAGGGATGTGTAGGTTAGGTGGATTAGCTATGGGAAATGCAAGGTTACAGGGACAGGGTAGCGGGGTGAGTCTGGGTGAGATGCTCTTCAGAGAGTCAGTGTGGACTTGACGGGTCCAATGATCTGCTCCCACACTGTGGGGATTCTATGATTCACTGTTAAAGCAGACTTGGTAAATGTTTTATCGAAATCTTGTTGATGATGTAAACTGTGTTGTTGATCTTATCTGAGGAAAGATATATTCGCTTTGGAGACGATCCAGAGAAGCCCTTCAATAAGAAGGATGTTGTGGACTTGAGAGGGTACGGAAAAGATTTGCAGGGGTATTGCCAGGACTGGAGGGTTTGAGTTATAGGGAGGGGCTGAATGGTCTGGATTGTTTCCCCTGGAATGTCAGAGACCTTAGAGAGGTTTATAAAATCATGAAAGGCATGGGTAGAGTGAATTGCCAAGATATTTTTGCTCGGGTGTGGGAGTCCAAAATCAGAGGGCATGGGTTTGAGGTTAAAGGGGAAAGATTTTAAAATGACCTGAAAGGTAACGTTGTCACACAGAGCGTGGTACATGTATGAAATGAGCTGCCAGTGGAAGTGTGGAAACGAGTACAATTGCAATGTTTAAGAGACACCTGGATGGGTGTATGAATAGGAAGGTTTAGAGGGTTTTTTGCTGGTTTATCAAGAGTGGCTAGTTCATAAGGTGCTAGTTAAAGCAAAGTTTGCTGCATACAGGCAAGTCAGACTAATGTGTTGCTGTACACATGTTTTACTGGCCTTTCTTTCTACCTGCCACACACCCAGTCTGACAAATATGTCCTTCAGGATTTGTTCATTAGTTATGCGACTGAGTCCTTTTGAAAAGCGGCATTGAACAACCAGAATAAAATAAGTCAAAGTGCAGAGATTAGAAATCTGAAGCAAAACCAGAAATTGCTGGAGAAACTCAGCAGGCCTGGCTGCATCTGAGGAGAGAGAAGCAGAGTTAACGTTTCAGGTCGAGTGATCTTCCTGATGAACCAAGGCCTAAGGAACATCCTCTGTCATGGTAGCCTTAGTGCTTCCTTCATTGGTGTTCAACATGGAAGAGAACTAATTCGTAACAGAGACATGGGGTGCGGGTGGGTGGTGTGGGGTAGGAGGTGAGGGCTGGAGGTTGGTGTGGGGAGTGTGGGGTAAGGAGAGTTTGTGGCAAATGGTGGGAAATGTCCATACATGCACAAGTTTTTCCAGGTATCATGATAATTCGGAGGGTAGGGAGTCAATGCTGAGGAATCCAGCAGTCATCCTTTCCAATGCAGTCTTTTCTGTGTCAATCCTGCCAACAGCAGGGATAGTGATGATGCTATCTGGATCTTAGTCTGTAGGGATGATGCTATGATCCTGACTACGTCTGACTGTTCCTTGACAGCTCTGTAATTATTGCCACTTGGCTACTGGGAAAGATTTTTCAGGTTGGCCAAGCAGTACATGTCTTTGTTGCTTCCAATATTGAGGTCAATGGCTTTTTTTGTTTGAGCTTTTAATAAACACTGATTGAATTATAAGGCTTGCTGGATGTCAGCTAAGAATCAAGCAACTTGCCATGGACTTAAACTCACACATAGGCCAGGAACAGGTCATGAGGTAAATTTCCTTCTCTGAAGGATAATCCAGTAGTTACATGATTATCATTGCATAGACTATCCTTTACATTCCAAATTGATTAACTCAATGAATGTAAATTCCCCATTTGCAGTGATAGGTGGTGTGAGGTGTACCTCCTGCAATGTTTGAAGACTCAACATTGAGTTGTCCAATTGCAAATAATCTCCCTTCCCATCCCTTCCACTCCTCTGATCGACCCTTCCTTCTAGCTACCAACCGGATTCATTCTTCCCATCAACTAACCAGGTCGTACCCTCTACTTGTGCTCACCTATATCCCCATCTCACCACCCCGCCCTCTCTTCCCCCTCCAAAACCCTTCCCCATCGCCCCTCTCCTTTATCTGCATCTCTCCCTTAAACCTACCCCTAGTCCTGAAGAAGGATTACACCTGAAACATTGACTTCTCCACCTCCTAATGCTCCCTGGCTTGCTATGTTCTTCCAACCTCCTATTTGTCCATCCTGTAGGGTATGAGAAATGCTTTTGTTATCCCTTCCTCCTAACATAACAAACTAGGATATGGGAAGCATGGTGGCTCAGTGATTAGCACTGCTGCCTCACAGCACCAGAGACCTGGAATCTATTCCAGCCTTAGGTGACTGTCTGTGTGGAGTTTGCACATTCCCCCTGTGTCTGCGTGGGTTTCCTCTGGATGCTCCAGTTTCCTCCCACAGTCCAAAGATGTGTCGGTTAGTCTGGATTGGTCATGGGAAATATGGTGATGAGATGGGATTGTGTGTTTGGTGGGGATGCTCTTTGGAACGTTAGTGTAGACTTGGTGGGCCAAATAGCCTCTTTCTGCACTGTACAGATTCTATAACATGGAATAGAAAGATCTGACACATGTTTATTGCAGCTTACTAATCCATATAAATGTTACCTTCACAGAAACATGCATTTATGTGCTAGTACTAGGCTGTTTGGTTGCAAAGAGCAGTATGCTACCTTTCAGAGTATCATGCTTTAAGAGTGCAGGTTCATAGTTTCTTTAAAGTGGTGTCCCAGGTAGATAGAATAGTAAAGATGGCATTTTGTATGCTTACCTTTATCGGTCACTGCATTGAGTATTGGAGTTGGGAGGTCATGTTGTGGCTGCACAGGACATTAGTTCGGCCACTTGTGGAATACTGCATTTAATTCTGGTCTCCCTGATATAGGAAAGATGTTGTGAAACGTGAAAGGGATCAGAAAGGATTTACAAGAATGTTGCCAGGGTTGGAGGGTTTGAGCTATAGAGAGAGGCTTAATAGGCTGGGGCTATTTTCCCTGGAGCATCGGAGGCTGAGTGGTGACCTTATAGAGGTTTAGAAAATCATGAGGGGCATGGATGGGATAAATAGACAAGGTTATTTTTACCCTGGAGTGGGTGAGTCCAGAATAGAGGGTATAGTTTTAGGGTGAGATGGGAAAGGTTTAAAAGGGACCCAAGCGGCAACTTTTTCACACAGAGGGTAGTCCATGTATGGAATGAGCTGCCAGAGGAAGTGGTGGAGGCTGGTACAATTACAACATTTAAAAGGCATTTGTATGGGGTATATGAATAGGTATGGTTAGAGGGATCTGGGCCAAATGCTGGCAAATGGGACTAAAATTATTTGAGATATCTGGTCGGCATGAATGAGTTGAACCGAAAGGTCTGTTTCCAAGCTGTACAGCTCTAGGACTCTGTGACTCTATAACTCTAAATGATCCGAACTAAGATAACATGTGAGACCTTTATACTCTCAGGTTAGATGGTAATGATGGACATGTCTCTTGACAAATTGACCATAAGACAACATACAACAATGACCTTTGAACTCGTCCCATGGGTCTCAGTCTAATTCTCTGGATTATTAGTGTGATCACAATACCTCAACGCTACTGTTGTAATGCAGGAAGTGGAGTCATCTTACGCGTACGCAGCAAGCTCCCACAAACAGAGGCATTTTACTGGCAGTGTTTCTGTTAGATGTGTCACTGTCACACAATTCAATCAAAGTAAAAACATTTCATTCTTTTAAAATTTAATGAGCAGGAATCTTATTCAATCTTGATTCAACAATTGCCTTCAGCATCCCATTGGCTGGTGATTTTTATCTAGCATTTCTAGCCCATCCCTAATTGCCCAGAGGAACTGCGTCTGGAAATGCATGTCGGCCAGATCAGGTGAAGATGACAGTTTCTTTCCCTAAAGCACATGAGTGAACCAAATGGAATTCTTTGACAATTGACACATGGTCATTAATAGACCCTTAATTCTAGGTTTTTATGAATTCAAGTTTTGGGTTTGAATCTGGGTCCCCAGAACATTACTTGGGTTCCTGGATTAACAGTCACCTCACTAGGCAGGGTAAATGTTGGGTGAATGAACGAGACTTCCTTGGTTCAGTAACTCTCTGGCCATGTGTGTGTCAGTATATCTCTAATCTCAGAAACCTTGACGACATTGGGCCAATTTTGTTGTTAACACACTTGAATGTGTTAGAACTGCTGGGCATTGTTGATTGGCTGAGAACTATTCTGCAGTTGTAGAGATGAATGATTGATTTTCTGATCATTAATTTGAAAGAGACAAAGTAATGCTCTCGGGTGCAATAACAAAATAATCTGACGTTCGGTATTTTCCCATCATGTCATTGCCAATTTTAAATCAGAGCTCACAGTTGTTCTAATGAAACAATTGTGCTTGGTGTTCAAGTCTCTTCTTTTTAGGTTCTATAATGATATTTCTGCATCACTGTCAAGAACAGAACAAGATCTGAGCTTTCCATTTGCTTCAATGGACTAACTCTATTAAGAAATACTTCACTCCCTTTTGAGTAACTTTCTCCGACTCTATATTTAACCCAGGCAGTGGTGCAGTCAAGTGAACCCACTTTATTCACTCAAGAGATGTGGGCTTCACTGGCAAGATCAACATTTATTACTGATTCCTAATTGCCCTTGGTGATGGTGAGCTGCCTCTTGAATCCCTTGCAGTAAAAGTCTGAGTTTAAGCCAGTCTGCTTGCAACCTTGGCCTCACATTCAATCTCGATATGAGTGTCTGATTTTATATTCATACTAATCCTTTTCACCCCTGTAACAGTTAGAGTTTAGATTTTATTGTCATGTGTACTCAAGTTCAGGAGTACAGTGAAAAGTATGTAATTTTGCCACACATGGCGCCATCTTCGGTAACAAGGTACCTGGGTCCAAATAAGGCTCAAGTACAAAGTAACAAGAGAAATGAGAGTTAAGAAGTTAAGCATAACTTCACAGAATAGTAGAAAAATAAATTATTGGATAATAGTTTACATTAAAGTCTTTTATAGTTTAAACTCGGAGACTAAAGAAATAAGTCAAAAGTTAAAACATTACTCAACATCACCTCTGTCTCAGCTCATCTGCTTCTGGAACCCTGACTCATTTATTCCTCTTTCTTCCATGATATACCTGGGAACCTTGAGATCATCCAAATTCCACATCTTAATTCTCAGCAAGTCCTATTTTCCTTATCACCTCTGTACCTGTCGACTGATTTATACCTGTTTGAACAACTTCTCAACTTTAAAATTTTTACTCTCTTTTCAAATCCCTTCAAGATATCACACTCTCATCTCTCCGTAATCTCGTAATCCCACAATCTTTTGAGATTTCTGTGATTCTCCAACTTTACCCTTTTGTACATGCCCAAAATGTATGGTTTACCTATCCTGAAATGCATGACTCCACCTTTTATAGCTGTGTCTGTATTTCTGAGGTATCAAGATCTGGGATTCCCTCCCAGCCTTTCTACCTCACTTTACCCATAATGAGACACTTCACAAACCTTGATACATTTTTTCATCACCTGACCAAATAGCTCCTTGTGTTTCATGCATAGTTCTATAACGGTGCAATGGAACATCTTAGGATGTTTCAAAAGTGTCAAGAAAATTTAAGCTGGTGATCACAAAACAAAAAAAAAACAAAGAACTGCGGATGTTAGAAATCAGAAACAAAATCGGAAATTGTTGGACAAAGGCCTGGCAGCATTTGTGGAGAGATGTTAATAGTGACTCTGCTTTCTCTCCACACATACTGCCAGACTTGCTGAGTTTTTTTTCCAGCAATTTCTGATTTTGTAAGCTGTTGATTTTGTAGGTACATCCAGAGGCTTCAGAAGGGTGGAAAGACTGAATCTTTCGACTTTTCTATGTTTTTATTTTGAAGACTGAAATGGGGAAAGGATTAGTTTAAAACCAAGAATTGTGGAAAGGATTGCTGCACTTTTTAAAAACAAGTTACTGAAACTCATTGCTCGCGATGTTTACACTGCTGATTTATTCAAGCAATGGGGGGGAGAATAGTTGCAGATGGGCTAGCACCAGGAGTGGGGTGTACACAGAGAGATTTGGCTGGTAACAGGTAACAGATTGGTTAGCAGAGTGGTGATCAATTGTTGATAAAATCTGTGAGCCTGTCAATTATAATGTGATTGTCTTCTGGTAACTAAACATGTTATAGGTGTGAACAATGCTACCTGAAGCCTTTGGACCTATGAAAGGTGACATGATCTACTCTGGTAGAAAATATTGGAAACCTGAAGAAAACTAGTTATTTACTCCCAGCAGTTGCTGTCAGCTATTACTTTTTAACCAATAAGTCAAAGACTTCATATTTATGTAGCAATCACTCCGTGCCTCCTGCAAGGAAGTGAAAATAACTGGAGGGTAGATATTGAAGACCAGCGACCATTGACAGTTCAGTTATTTGCTTGTAGCCAGAATATATTTGTTTGTTATAAATAGTAGTTCTTCATAAGTGCAGAAACATGATCAATGTTTTCTGTTCACCTGGATCTAAACAGATTGGGGAATTTTGTCAATGTTGATAAAACCTTTAACTTTTGTGATGATGATGCTGGGAATAGCAAGGCTTGAATCTGCGTGCACGACAAGGGAACTACAGAAACGACCAAGGAACGACGGCATGTTTCCAAGTGAGATGGCTAGGGACTTGGAAGAAGAGTTATAGTTTGCTGCATTCCTGTAGCCCTATCCTCCAAAGTGTTAGAGGGCAGTGATTTGGGAGGTGCTCTTGTAATTTGGTAATTTGCTGCAATATGTCTTGTAAATACAACACAGACTGCTAACACTGCTGGAGGCAGTGGACCTTTCAGATTATGAAAGGGGTACCAATCAAGTGGAGCTCACCACCACCATCCAGACAAATGGTGGGTATTCCATCACACTCCTTTAGATGGTGGAGATGTTTTTTGGAAGTCAGAAAATATCTCACTGGCATGCTGATCATAAAATGTCTGAGCTTCTGAAAGTTACCACAGACTGTTCAAGCTTTTAAATTGGTCAGCCACATTCAGTAGAAAACAATGTTTATGAAGTGAGAATGTTTGAGGAAGTTTATGTGCCCTCCAGTGAAAAGGAGAAAATTCCAGAATCTATTCTGTACCTTTCATCACCTTAGAATACCCAAAGCACTTTTCAGCCAATGGAATGGTTCTGATGCACACTGGCATAAGTGATATTAGAAATCAAATGGAGGAGCAGACTCAATGACCTAAGTCTAATCCTACACCTTACTGTCTCAACACATTAGTTGTTTTGTGTACAATTTCCCTTGAGCAGCAATATAGTGATAACCAGGGCCTGTTTTGGTGATTGTTATTGCATGATAATCATTGGGCCAGGAAACAAGGTGTTAAACTTCTTCAAATTAGCAGGACAGAATCTTTAACTTGACCTGAGAGAGCAGATAGGCCTCAGCATAGCATTTCACTGGAAAGGAACATCCCTAACGATACAGCATCTCCTTCACACGACAGTGGAATATCAACCTTGAGTCTGCGCTCCAACTTGTGGAGTGGGACTTGAATCAACCATAGTCTGACTCATAAGTGACAGCACTACCCACTGAACCACAGCTGATACCTTGCTAAACCTCTGTGATTTTAGTACAAATGGCACACAACTTCTATGTGTGACATGAGTGGCATTGAGTACTTTCCAAATGCTGGTTGATACACCTCCTTCCTCTCCTTTTGGCTGCATTAGTGAGTCATTCTATTGCAAAAGTTTGCTGAGACTTTCACAAGAAACCTGGAAAGAATAGGTAAAGAGCATTGATTGCTGTCAGCCGCCATTGTAAAACTTAAGGACAGATTAATGTTCTGGATGTTGCCAAACAGTTATTCACTTCCTGACTCCTCAAAGTCTGCCCTCTGAAATCTGGTCAGAGTGTGTGGTGAAATATTCTTCATTGTTGGCAAGGATTGAGCAAGCAAGGCTAGTGGGCCCATTAGTGGTAGGGGTATGTAGCCAGGGGTGCCATACTCTTTATATTGAGGGTGGTCAGTTAGCTCAGTTGGTTGGATGGCTTGTTGGCAGAATGGTGCCAAAAGCACAGGTTCAGTTCCTGCACCAGCTGAGTTTACAATGTAGGTCCCTCCTTCTCAGTCTCATCCTCACCTGAGGTGTGGTGACCCTCAGGTAAAACCACCACCCGTCATCTCTCTCTAATGAAAGAGTGGGGCTATGGATATTACCCTTGAAATATTTTATTTAGTATTGCACAGCCATTCTATTTCCTATATTCTAAATTAATTTAAGTGCTGTTCATCCAACATTACGCTGCTTCCTGATCCACATTAACTCTCAGTTGAGAAATCTCTCAATTTTAAAATTCCCATAATGTCTTAAAATCGACAATATTTTACCCCTCTCTATCCTGATAGTCTCCTCCACCCTGTAACCTTCCTGAGATATCTATAAACTTTCAACACAGGTCATCCGTGGATTTGTTCATTCTCCTATTGGTGGCTCTGCCTTCAGCTACATGGACATAAAATCTGGAAATCTCTCCATCCATTTCCCTATCTTTTTGCACCTCCTTTCTTTAAGATGTTCCTATTGATAACCAAGTATTTAGATAGTTATACAATGGTACCTGCACGTGGTTGGGTGTCAAATTCTGTTTCACTCAGAATCAGCCTGTGAAGGATCAGAGGTCCTTTTAAGACACTAGATAAACCAAGGTTGTTATTCTTGACATGGAAGCATTTCATCTCAGCCATACTTATCAAACTCGGCAGATCAATTATCATAGGACTCAGAACAGACTTGTCCAGAAACATTACTTCTTCAAGTGAAGGAGAAAGAATCTGCATAGTCAGAAATTATATAGAGACTAATTCAGCTCAGGGAAATGCAAAGGTTTTCTTTTTGCTCATTCTCAGAAATATCTCAAGAAATATCGTGAATTATTACTTTTCTCCAGTTCTCTTTGATAAAATGGTGATGGGCCTTCTATTTGAAACAGTGTGTTGAAAGCTGTCCCACAGTGCTGCCAGGTAGGGTGCCCTAGGATTTTGCCTTAACAACAAAATGCTTCTGAGAAGCTGGTAGATGACAGACTGCAAAGTGTAACATTTCATCTTTACTACTGTGACCTTTTTGATATGCCCTTGTCTCATTCTTTCTTATTACTCCTGGCTTTTGTGTCCATTGTGCTCTTCTGTGTTAAAAGGCTCATCAGAATGGCTTTATTCAGGGTAGTGAGCCTATGGAATTCTCTACCACAGGAGGCCAAGGCACTGAATATATTCAAGAAAGAGATAGATACATTTTCAGATTTTAAAGGCATCGGAGGCAGGGGGACAAGGTGGAAATATGGAATTGGAACAGAAGGATAGCCATTATCATGTTGAATGGTGAAGCTGAGTTATAGAATCCTACAACAGGTCCTTTGGCCAGCACCCCATTTCTCTACTTGACCAATACCCCTCTGAATCATTCCTATCCACCATATATTTGTCCAAGTGCCTTTTAAATGTTGTTAATGTACCCACCTCAACCATTTCTGCTGGCAGCTCATTTCATATGTGTACGACCTGCTGTGTAAAAAAGGTTGCCCCTCAAGTTTCCTTTTATTCTTTCCCCTCTAACATTAAATTTATGCCCTCTAGTCCTCGATTCCCCGACCCTGGGAAAAAGACTGAGTACATTCTCTCTATCCATTCCTCTCATGATCTTACACACTTCTATAAGATCCCCCTCAGTCTACTATGCTCTAAAGAAAAAAGCTGAAAATGTGTTGCTGGAAAAGCGCAGCACATTTTCAGCTCTGATCTCCAGCATCTGCAGTCCTCACTTTCTCCTCTAAAGAAAAAAGTCCTAGTTTCTCCAACCTCTCCGAATAACTCAGACCCTTGAGTCCTGGCAACATCCTTGTAAATGTCTTCTGCATTCTTTCCAGTTGAATAACATTCTTCCCTAAAGCAAGGTGACCAAAACTGAACACAATACTCCAAGTATGGACTGTATAACGGCAATATAACTTCCCAACTTCGATATTCAGTGCCCTGGCTGATGAAGGCCAGTGTGCCAAAAGCCTTCTTCACTGCTCTGTCTACCTGTGACTCCACTTTCAGAGAACGTCCCCCTGCTCCATTACACTCTAATGGGGCCTACCATTCACCATGAAGTCATAGAGTCATAGAGATGTGCAGCATGGAAATAGACCCTTTGGTCCAACTTGTCTATGCTGACCAGACATCCCACTCATCATCTACTCCCATTTGTCAGCATTTGACACAAATCCTTCTAAACTCTTCCTTGCTCATATGCCCATCATATGCCTTTTAAACATTGTAATTGTACCAACCACTACCAGTTACTGTGGCAGTTCGTTCCATATGCATATTTCCTATGTTTCTCTTCTTTAATAACATCATTGCTTATTCAACAGGGTCCCAACCTTTTATCTCTCTCTTTCTCTCTCTCTTTTCAGTTCAGAATTTTATTTTGGATTTGTGTTTTCTGGTTCAATTTCACCTGAGCCTTCACAAAGTTTCTCCTGAGTGACTATGATGATCATAAAAAGCCCATAATGTTTGCTTGGCTGACCTGGAATGAAAGGTCAAGAAAATTGCTCCCTGTATTCAATTTCGGCAATTGAATTTATTGGATGGTTTCACTGGAAATAGCTGTGAATTAGGACATAAAAACAAATTAAAAATCCAACACACATTATTGATCACTTGGTATTTGCTTCCTGAATAACTTGAATATTTCTCACCATTCAATGCCCACATTAACTCAAACTATTCTCGTTTAACAAGCTCCTTGCAAACTCACCCAAATTATTGAATAAGAACATAAAATGTTATGGATATAAAAATAAAATGTTTGATAGCAACTTCAGAGAACAGATTATCCACCTGGAAATATGGAAACACATAAAATAGAAGCAGGAGGAGGCTATCCAGTCCTTTATTCCTGTTGAAGGGCTTTTGCCCGAAATGTCGATTTCGCTGCTCGTTGGATGCTGCCTGAACTGCTGTGCTCTTCCAGCACCACTAATCCAGTATTTGCTTTCCAGCATCTGCAGTCATTGTTTTTACCTCCTATCCAGTCCTTTGAGCCTTCTCTGCCATTCATCATGGTCATGGCTGGTCATCCAACCCAATAAGAGAAAGTGAGGACTGCAGATGCTGGAGATCAGAGCTGAAAATGTGTTGCTGGAAAAGTGCAGCAGGTCAGGCAGCATCCAAGGGACAGGAGAATCGACGTTTCGGGCATGAGCCCTTCTTCAGGAATGAGGAAAGTGTGTCCAGCAGGCTAAGATAAAAGGTAGGGAGAAGGGACTTGGGGGAGGGGCGTTGGAAATGCGATAGGTGGAAGGAGGTTAAGGTGAGGGTGATAGGCCAGAGTGGGGGTGGGGGCGGACAGATCAGGAAGAAGATTCCAGGTTAGGAAGGTGGTGCTGAGTTCGAGGGATTTGACTGAGGCAAGGTGAGGCGAGGGGAAATGAGGAAACTGGAGAAATCTGAGTTCATCCCTTGTGGTTGGAGGGTTCCTAGACGGAAGATGAGGTGCTCTTCCTCCAGCCGTCATGTTGCTATGGTCTGGTGATGGAGGAGTCCAAGCACCTGCATGTCCTTGGTGGAGTGGGAGGGGGAGTTGAAATGCTGAGCCACGGGGTGGTTGGGTTGGTTAGTCCGGGTTTTTAGCTGGGAGTGGGGGTGGGGTTAGGCGTGGGGGTGGGAATCGGGAATCGGGGACGGAGATAGGAGCGGGTTTTTGCTGGGAGTGGGGGCGTGGTTAGGCGTGGGGTTTTTAGCTGTGAGTGGGGGCGGGGTGAGGTGTGGGTATTTAGCTGGGAGCCCCACACCAGGTCCGACCTCCCAGCCCTGCTGTATTTTCACCATCCCTCCAGAACTACCCCTCTCTGAGGATGAAAGATCAGTCCTCGGCAGAGGCCTCACCTTCATTCCCCTACGCTCTCGGATTAACGAGTTCAACACGCGGCGAGACATCGAACAATTCTTCCGCCGCCTTTGCATCCGTGCCGACTTCTCCAACCAAGATTCTCGCACACCCTCTGACAACCCCTTCTCCTGCCTCCAACACATCCCATCCACCTGGACACCCCGTGCTGGCCTCTTACCCGCCCTCGATCTCTTCAACTGCCGCCGCGACATTAACCACCTCAACCTGTCCACCCCTCTCACCCACTCCAACCTCTCACCGTCACAACACGCAGCCCTCCACTCCCTCCGTTCCAACCCCAACCTCATTATCAAACCGGCAGACACGGGATGCGCGGTGGTAGTTTGGCGCACCGATCTTTACATTGCTGAGGCTAAACACCAGCTCGCGGACACCTCCTCCTCCTGCCCCCTTGACCATGACCCCACCTCTCACCACCAAACCATCATCTCCCAGACCATCCATAACCTCATCACCTCAGGGGATCTCCCATCCACAGCCTCCAACCTCATAGTCCCAAACCCGCACTGCCCGTTTCTACCTCCTGCCCAAAATCTACAAACCTGACTGCCCCAGTTGACCCATTGTCTCAGCCTGCTCCTGCCCCACCGAACTCATTTCTGCATACCTCGACACGGTCCTGTCCCCCTTAGTCCAAGAACTCCCCACCTACATTCGGGACACCATCCATGTCCTCCACCTCCTCCATGATTTTCGCTCTCCCGGTCCCCAACGCCTTACCTTCACCATGGACATCCAGTCCCTGTACACCTCCATCCCCCATCACGAAGGACTCAAAGCCCTCCGTTTCTTCCATTCCCGCCGGACCAACCAGTACCCTTCCACTAACACCCTCCTTCGACTGACAGTTCAAAAACCCGCTCCGATCTCCGTCCCTGCCCCGATTCCCACCCCCACGCCTAACCCCGCCCCCACTCCCAGCTAAAAACCTGGATCAACCAACCCAACCACCCCGTGGCTCAACACTTCAACTCCCCCTCCCGCTCCACCAAGGACATGCAGGTCCTTGGACTCCTCCATCGCCAGACCATACCAACATCACGGCTGGAGGAAGAGCGCCTCATCTTCCGCCTAGGAACCCTCCAACCACAAGGGATGAACTCAGATTTCTCCAGTTTCCTCATTTCCCTTCCCCCCACCTTGTCTCAGTCCCAACCCTCGATCTCAGCACCACCTTCCTAACCTGCAATCTTCTTCCTGACCTCTCCGCCCCCACCCCACTCCGGCCTATCACCCTCACCTTAACCTCCTTCCACCTATCGCATTTCCAACGCCCCTCCCCAAATCCCTCCTCCCTACCTTTTATCTTAGCCTGCTGGGCACACTTTCCTCATTCCTGAAGAAGGGCTCATGCCCGAAACGTCGATTGTCCTGCTTCTTGGATGCTGTCTGACCTGCTGCGCTTTTCCATCAACACATTTTCAGCATCCAAATAAATAGCCTAATCCTGTTTTCTCCCCATAACCTTTGATCCCATTCACCCCAAGTGCTATATCTAGCCGCCTCTTGAATACATTCAATGTTTTGGCATCAACTACTTCCTGTGGTAACGGATTCCACAGGCTCACCACTCATTGGGTGAAGAAATGTCTCCTCATCTCCATCCTAAATGGTCCACTTTGAATCCTCAGGCTGTGACGTCTGGTTCTGGACACACCCACCATTTCGAACATCTCCCTGCATCTACCCTGTGTAGTCCTGTTAGAATTTTATAAGTCTCTACGAGATCCCTTCCTCATTCATCTGAACTCCAGGAAAAACGATTCTAACCCGGTCAATCTCTCCTTATATATCAGTCCTGCCATCCCTGGATCAGCTTGGAAATCTTTGCTCCACTCCCTTGAGAGGAAGAGCATCCTCCCTCAGAAATGGAGACCAAAACTGCACACATTATTCCAGGTGTGACATCACCAAGGCCGTGTATAACTGCAACAACACATCCCTGCTCCTGTACTCGAAACCTCTCCCAATGAAGGTCAACATTCAACTAGCCTTCTTTACCGCCTACTGCATCTGTATGCTTACCTTCAGCGACTGGTACACAAGGACACCCAGGTCCTGCTGCACACTCACCTCTCCTAATTTACAGGCATTCACCTCTTCTATCTCTCAAAAATTGTCTCATTGCCTCTTCCTCTCTCTCTCACTCTCCCCATTGTAGCAGTGGCAATATGGTGGATCCAGATATGCATCCCTCATGGTACATAAAGTGACTGTGGCCTGAGCAAAGACGTTATTGTCAGTGACTCGGTGGGTCTGGTCCATTCCTCCTGGTGGTGGTGTGGCTGTTTCAGCTGTGTCGGCATGGTGGTTCAGGATCATTCCTTACAGCTATGACGATGTCGCCAATAGAGACAATGGCTTGAGCAATGACTTTGCCATTGGTAATGTTGGTGGGTCCAGTCTGTCCCTCCTGGCAATGGTGGCATTGCAGTAATTACTACGTTGGTTTCAGCGGTGACATTGTGGTGGGTCCACTCCACTTTGGTAGCGGCATCCAGAAACCCAGGGCCCGTGGAGGGAACAGAAGATGAATTTTATCTTAACTTTGTTTCAATTATTTATTTTTTATCATTTCTGTCATTATAAAGGCACAGGATTTATTTTTCATTCACAGGAGGGCATCACTCATCAGGCCAGTATTTATTGCCCATCCCTAATTGCCCAGACAGCTGTTAAGAGTCCATAAGACTATAAGGAATAGGAGTGGAAGTAAGGCCATTCGGCTCATCAAGTCCACTCTGCTATTCAGTCATGGCTGATGAACATTTCAACGCCACTTACCAGCACTCTCCAATATACCTTAATTCTTTGCGAGATTACAAATTTATCAATCTCTGTCTTGAAGATATTTAATGTCCCACCCTCTACTGCGCTCCACGGCAATGAATTTTACAGGCCCACCACTCTCTGGCTGAGGAAATGTTTCCTCATTTCCATTCTAAATTGACCCCCTCTAATTCTAAGGCTGTGCCCACATGTCCTAGTATCCCCGCCTGCCAGAAACAATTTTCCAGCGTCCACCCTTTCGAAGCCATGCGTTATTTTGTAAATTTTTATTAGACCTCCACTCAACCTTCTAAACTCTAATGAATACAATCCCAGGAACCTCAGCGGTTTGTCGTATGTTAGGCCTACCATTCCAGGATCATCCATGTGAATCTCCGCTAGACATGCTCCAGTGCCAGTATGTCCTTCCTGAGGTGTGGGGCTCAAAACTGCACACAGTATTCTAAATGGGGCCTAAACAGAGCTTTATAAAGTCTTAGTAGCACCTCACTGCTTTTACATTCCAACCCTCTTGAAATAAATGACAACATTACATTTGCTTTCTTAACCACGGACTCAACCTTCAAGTCAACCTTTAGAGAATCCAGAACTAGCACTCCCTTTGTATTTTGGCTTGATGAATTTCCTCACCATTTATAAAATAGCCCTTGCCTGTATTCTTTTTTCCAAAGTGCAAGACCTCACATTTGCTCACATTGTGTCAACCACATTGCTGTGGGTCCAGACTGAATTAGGAAGCAGTTTCCTTTCCTAAAGGACAATAGTGAATCAGATGGGGTTTTCCAACAATCAATCCACAGTCATCATTAGATGCTTGCTTCCAGATTTTACTGAGTTTAAATTTCACCATTTATCATGGCAGGTATCAAACCCAGGTCCCCAGAGCATTATCCAAGTTGCTGGATTAGCAAGCTAGTGATAAGACCACTGGGCCATTACCACCCCTACTTTGGGAGCATAGTGAATTATACTCATTTCATTGTATTTTCACCTGAAGAAAGTTTTGTCAACCCCAATAATCTGTGTTTATGCTTGGAAAAGTTATGCAGTGGTTTGCCATTGCTTTCTACAAGTGGATAGTAATAGTGGAGGCTCTAATTCCTTTCGTTCACTTGTGATTGTCACATGTTGGAAGGATTTGTAAGTTGATCCTCTCCCTGCTTGGCCAGCCTATAACAACCCCTTCGTTGGCCTTCAAGGCTTGGAGTGGGAATCGAACCCAGAATTTTTGTCTCCAAGACTGCACCACAACAATTCCAAATCTTGCTGTCGATTGAACCCATTCCAGTGTCTGTCCCAATGTCTTTCAATGAATGAAACATTTTTCCAAACTTTAGTCTGCCTTTTCAATATAGTTTTCTATTGTCATTCCATTTTAACCAAAGGAGAGATAGTTATCAGTTTTCTTAAAATCTTTAATCTTTGAGGAACTCATTAGGGGCTTGTCTGCAGTTTTGCTGGAAGCATTCTGCTGAAGTTAGTCAATATAATCTCTCTCTCTCTATCTCTCTCTATGCCTCTCTCTATCCATCACTCTCCATCTCCTACTCTGTCTCCCTCTATCCCACTCTTTCCATCTCGCCCGATCTCTATTGTACTCTCTCTCTATCCATCTCTCTATCCCTCTCTCTAAACCTCGCTCTCTGTCTCTCTCTCTCTATTCTTCTCTCTCGCTATCCCTCTTTCAATCCATCTCTTTTCCATCTCTCTAACCTTCTCTCTCTATCCATCTCTGTTTCCATTTCTCTGTCTGTGTCTCTTTCTCTATCTCTTTCTCTCCATCCTTCTCTCGCTATTCCTCTGCCTCTCTCTCTCTATTCTCTCTTTCGTTCTATCCAAGTCTCCTTTTCTCTCGCTATCTCTTTCTCCGTCCCTCTCTCTGTGTTAAACTGTACCTCTTTGTACAGTTTGAGCAGAATCTACAACAGTCAGATAGCCACTTTGCCTGATAGTCCAGTCAATATAATTGGACCCCAAAACTAAAGCCTCAAATATTCCCAGAGGGTATTAATCTATCTCCTTTATATGTGAGCAAAGTGAAGTGTCCCATTGTGAGCAGCTCAAGCTATTATTGGACTTTGAATCATTTGTAGCATTTTAATTCTGCAGTAGATCTATTTGAATCTCCAACATACCTTGCCCACCATTCCCAAATTAATCTCAAAAGGTTGGGATGGAGTCTCTGCATGTCTATCATGCATTAGCTTTGTACACTGAAGTCTCCGAGGATAAGTCAATGTGGAATGGTTGCCACTGGAAATTACTGCAAATCTTGAAGAACTGATGATTCAGTTTGTTCCTTTAAATTAAGAAACTCTTTCTGTTTGATTTATGTGTTTGTTTTGGTCCTTGAAGTTTCTTAATGAGCACTCCAGAGCTGGTAATAACCACGATGAATTATATTCTTATTTTTTTTACTATTTAAAAAGTGACATCAGCAATGTTGTTTTGGAGCAAAAAAAATCAAATGGTTGCAAATTTCTTCATCTGTATATTTTTTCCTATTTATTTCTCAAAATATTTCAAGCGGGCTGGAAAGTCTAAAACCTCTATGAAGTCAATGCAATTCTCTCCTTTCTCTCCTATGGGAGATTCCTATGAATTTAATAGCCACAAACTTGTGCCAGAAAAATAATGTAAAAATATTTTTTCCACAACTGGTGCATTGCTGAGGGAATTGGCTGAGAAGAATAACTTTAAGTCTGTTAGTTAAAAGGTGCTGAATTAATGTTATTAGACACACAGCAAACACAGCATTTATATAGCACTCTTAAATTACTAAAATGTCTCAACTAAAAGGGTCTCCTCACTGGAATTTGATTAGACAGAATTTCATTCCAAGTCACAAGATGAGATATTGAGATACTTGGTCCACAGCACATGTAGCTTCTTCAAAACCTTTCATAACTTGGTGAAACATAATTTTCCTTTTACACGTCCATGTTGCCTCTGCCTGGTTAGCTTGAATGTCTCTATATGTTTAAGTTTGTTGCTTTAAACCTTTCATAATAGATTGAAATATTGTCACTCATCATGTTTTTCACTCATCATGTGTTTCACTAGCTAGGTCAGCATTTATTAAATTGAATTAAATTGAATTTAGTGTCACATGTATCGAGGCACAGTGAAAAGCTTTGTCTTGCGAGCAATACAGGCAGATCACAGAGTTAAGAAGAGTTTAGATTAGAGTGGCGCTGGAAAAGCACAGCATGTCAGGCAGCATTTGAGGAGTAGGAACATTGATGTTTCGGGTAAAAGCCCTTCATCCTGCTCATCTGAGCAGAAAAAGGCATCCTGCCTACTGAGTCGACTCCGTGAAATCGTGGCTGATGTGATGGATGCAAAATTAACTGACCTGCAGTTTCCTGCTTACCATCTCCTTCGCTTTTGGAATAAAGGAAGTGAACTTCTTATGTTCTAGTCTCACGGAACCTTCTCTGAATGAAAGACGTATTGCAACAACCATCTAACCAGGCATTTCTTTGAGGACCCTAGCTTGGGGTCCACCAGGGCCTGAAGATTTGTTAGCCTGCAGCTCCTGCAATTTGCTCAATCCCTTTTCCCTTTCGATTGTAATTGTTTTTTGATGTTGCCATTTCTTCCAATTTATGATTTGCATCTAAGTCATACTGTCCACCATGCAGAATACCTGTACAAATTCACCGGCCATTGCCTTACCTTCCTCAACGACCCTGTACACTACTTTACCAAGTAACTCGTTAAAGTTAACCAAGCATGATTTACGTTGTACGATTCAGTTCTGAATTTCATTTTCTTTCTCACACTTTCACAAATGCCAATTAATTAATTTTGTCTTGGATCGGGTCGCTGCTGCCGCTAAAGTTAAGAATTCACAAAGGAACAAATTTCAGAGTGGGGGAGGTAAGAAAAGTCAACATTTCTATTTGTTGTGACAAGTAAATAGTGAGGTAAACATCACTATTTCTAAAAGCAAGAGATAATAGTCCTAAGTATCGTTACTTCACATCTACCATTACGTAGATTGCTTTGCACTGAGCAAGTGGTGTTCTGTCTGTTTCTTCAAAACTGATGCAATTTCAAGCACAACTGTTTAAAGGTCACCTCAATTGAAAGATATTTATTTTAAAGCTGTGTTTTTTTTTACACAGTGTATCTCTGTAAATGACTTTTCATTAAAGTAAGGGCAGTTATGTATTTACAGACCACAGTACACCAGTGCGTTTGACCTGGCATTTTGGTCAGCTCACTCAACTGTCTTAGAATTCGTCTGCCATTTGAGTTATTCTGTCCATCACCTTTGTTTCAGTAACTGCCTTCAGTCATGAATTTAATTTGAGGAATTTTCATGGCCCTGTCTCAATGTTACCAGACAGAATTAAGATTCTCAAATGCTAGTGATTAAAATCAATTCTTATTTCTGTTACCAATGGGGATTATCATTCTGTCAACAGTTATGTAAGGTCTAGTATTGTAGTGTGGATTTTGCCTCCAGTCGGGCAATTGTAACTGATAAACTAAGCCTGGGATGGGGTGAATCATAGAATCCCTACAGTGTGGAAACAGGCCCTTCGGCACAACAAGTCTACACGGACCCTCTGAAGAGTAACCCACCCAGACACATTCTGCTACCCTATTATTCTATATTTACCCCTGACCAAACCAAGTAACATGCACGTCCCTGAACACTATGGCCAATTTAGCATGGCCAATTCACCTAACCTGCACAACTAATAGTGAATGCTCTCAATGATTAGATCACACTCCGGAATAAAATTAAATCTTCTCAAGATCAAGGAAGTGCTGCAACTGCTCATTGGTCAGGTCACATTTGGAGTATTCTGTTCAGATCTAGGCACTTGATTTAAAGAAAGATGTTAAAACTCTGGGGAAAGTTCAAAAGAGATTTACGAGATGGTAACAGGAATTAAGGCTTTTAAGTACAAAAAAAGGATCAGAGAGATTGGGCTTATTTTCCTTGGAGCAGAGAAGATTGGGAGATGACCTTATTGAAATATTCAAAATTATATGAACAATTTGGGCAGGATATTCTGTTTCCACTATTTGGTATTTCGGTAAATAAGGGTCACAGTTTCAAGACTGTCAGCAAGAGTGAGTAAGAAGAAACTTCTTTACTTACAGAGTTGTTAGGATTTGGAGTGCACTGCCTGGGAGAGTGGTGGAGATGGATTCCATAGGAGTTTTCTAAAGAGAGCTGGACATATATTTGAAAGGGATGAAGTTAGAGGTTCTGGAAATAGGGCTGGAGAGTGGAACTAGCTGGATAGCTCTTTCAGGAACTGGTACAGACATTATGGGCTGAATGGCCTCCTTCTGTACTGTAAAACTCTATGATTCAATGATTGTATCAACCGTGGTCCTTGAGATACTTACTCAACTTGCCTTTGGTGGGCTGGAGATCCTTGCTGAAGACAGCTAACCAGATTCCTGGGTACTTTCAGAACTGGAAGACCTACAATTGGCTTGACCTTCTCAGTCTCAAGGTTGAAACATAAATGCCCTGAATAAAAGACACCTCTGTATTGGTTTCACCAAGGGACTCAACTGTACAGGCAGAGATGGACCTTTTAAGTTGTTGGAAAAAATTGTCTATTGGAATTCGCGACTTCCCCAAACCATAATGAAGGTAGCTGGTCTTGTCACAGAAGACTTGGGGACAGTTGCTGATAACCTCTGGAGGCTGGAAGGTGAGAATGATGTTGGGAGAGGTGGGAAGATAGAGAAAGCAGGCAGAGTGGGCAGAGAAGAGGGCCAGGAGGAGACAGAGACCACCAAATACTTCTCCTGTCAGACCTCTGTCTTCCTCCACAACAAATGCAGAAAAGGATGCCAATGAAAATGGGGATCCTGAACCACAGCAGGTGGTATTCGAAAAGGATGGTGCTGGAAAAGCATATCAGGTCTGGCAAAATCCGAGGGGCAGAAAAAATTGACGTTTTGGGCATAAGCTCTCCACAGTCCTGATGAAGGGCTTATACCCAAAATGTCAACTCCCCTGCTCCTCAGGTGCTGTCTGACCTCCTGTGCTTTTCTAGCGTCTCACTTTCAACTCTCACCTCTTGCATCTGTAGTCCTCACTTCCTCTCTCTCTCTGTCTCCTTCTCTCTCTCTCTCTCTCTTTCTCTCTCTCTTCACACAGCCAGTCATGCTTGACAGAGTTGACCATCACAGAGTGAACCACAGCTACACAAATTAGAAGCTTGCAATGCTGTGCAGATAAGGACCAGCTCATTTCAGAACCTACAACAGGGAAGACATTTCCATTGTTTAATTTCATTTATCGACATTTGTTCATTAACATTTCAATTTGTATTTTATAAGAAAGTCTAATTAACAAAATAGATAATACGGGGATTAAAAAAGATGTGCATTGACTTGATATGGAATTCTGAGAGTTGTATTCATAGGACCAGCAAAAATACATCTGAAAAATCTGCTAGCACTATTGAACAAGCAAAATAGGAGTGTACTGCAATAGGTTGGGAGGTGGGAAGGTGGCAGGAAGTCAGTTTTGCAGATGGAGATGAATTTAGCCTTGGGTGTTTTGGAGCCTGATGTGAAAGGTAATGTACCATTATAATGTGGCTTCTTGGGTCAAACACCACTGCCAGTGTGATACAATCTAAGTGCTGCACTATCGGTTAGCCACTGTAAGGTATACCATTCAGATTAGCTTCTTTTTGAGACAGATGTCTTGAAATTTATTAACAATGCTATTTCCAATGCTGCATATTACAGTCTTCCACAGTCTGAGTTCTGTGCCTCATGACTATCACCATATATTAAATATACATAATGGACTGACTGAACATATTACAGTGTCTGCATTGCACTGAGAGAGTGACGAAAGATGAGGTGGGCATTTACATCAAAATGTTACATGTGGAAATTTATCTTTTTCTGTCTTAAAGATAAATTGTCTGGCTGGTCTGGAATCTGGTCAACAGCACAACACAGAGGGCTTGGATGTTTCTGCAATCATACGTATTACAAATTTGTGCCCAAAATGTCACCATCTGTTAAGACATCACAATGGTATGTGTGGGAAGGTGTTCACACTATCAATTGCTTCAATGTCTTAAACTGTTGTGAGATCAGCACACAATATGTTAAAACAGCTTTTAGCTTTGCTGAATTCTGAATCTTTGTGAAGCAGGCTAAGATAAAGGTAAGAAGCTGAAGGAATGTGTGAAGACCATTCATCCATGCCTTGATGGCCTGAGAGAGACTTGGTCTGGTCACTGTGTTGATATGAATAGAGTAACTTACGAGCTTAAGTGGACCAAAGAGCTGAGGCGACAGAATGTTCACGAAATGCTCTGATTGGACGAGAGCATCTTCTTTGCAGCATATTGTTTGTTCAATGTCCCAGACACAATAATCAACGCCAGCTACTTGAGCACCTTCAACATTCAATAAAATCATGACTGATCTGGTCACTTGACATTTCCATCAATCCCTGACAACCTTTCACCCCTTACCTAACAAGAATCTAACTCCCTCTCTTAAAAAAATTCATAAATTCTGTTCCATTTTCATTCAAGGAAGAGAGTTCCAAAATTCATGATTCTTTATGAGAAAAGAAATTCTCCTCATTTCTGTCTTAAATGGATTACCCTTTAGTTTTATACAGATTTCTTTGGTTCTGGATTCCCCCACTAGAACAAACATACTTTCACAACGTGTGTCTTTTAATATATATGAAATGCATAAGGGGAAGGTGATGGTGCTGGTACAGTGTAACTTTCATTGAACTAGTAATCTAGAATCCTGGTTTAATGTTCAGGGCAACCAAAACAGAAACTGCTAGCTTTCTTCCCACGGGTGCTACCAGATGCTAAGTTTCACAAACAATTTCTGTTTTTATTTCAGATCTCCAACATCCGCAGTCTTTTGTTTCATTCTAGTGTTCCGAGGACATGAGTTTGAATCCAACCACGGAAGATGATGAAGCTTGAAGTCAATTTTTTTGAAATATCAAAAAAAAATGGTTTAATGATGACCGATATCAATTGTCATCAGATTCAGGTGGCTCCCTAACTTCTTTTAAGAGCAGGAAGCACTACCATGCAGATCATGGAATATGAATTCAATTAAAAATCTAGAATTAAGAATCTAATGATGATCATGAAACTGGTGTTAATTGTCAGGAAAAGCCCACTTGGTTCACTAATGTCCATTAGGGAAGGAAACTGCTGTCCTTAACTGTTCTAGCTTACATGGAACTCCAGACCCACAGCAGTGTGGTTGACTCTTAACTGCCCTCTGGGCAATAAATGCAGGCCAGCCATTGACGTGAACATCCCAGGAACTAATATAGAAAAAGTGCAGAGATCAGAGGTACAATTGACATAGGAATTTTATGTAAATCATTATGTCTTGTCATCACACTAAAATGTGGAAAGTGATGTCCATGAATTCATGTCATGAATTGCAAATACAATGCAGAGTCATGTCAGCATGATGGGATTGCATTGTATGATTTACTTGAATGTTTATCTTCACCTGTGTAACATGCCAAAGCTAACCAAAAACTGATGCATATATGTCCTAGTAATGAAACGACAGTTAGGAATCCTATTTACTGATGTCGTTCAGTACAAATGCAGAAGGAACACCAGCCTAACAAGACTATCTGAAACAGGAAGAGGAGTAGGCCACTCGGTCCCTTAAGTCTGCTATGTCATTCAGTATGGTCATGTTTGATCCAGCACTCCTCACATCCACTTTCCTGTCCTTTCTCATAACCCTTAGTTCCTCTTAGTTCCTGATCAGGAATCTAACTAGAAAATTGGACCACTCTTGGAGAAAACATTTAATCATGTAGTAAAACTGAAAAAAAATCATTGATTTTCCCGAAAGGGGAGAGACAATGTAAACCTGTGTAGCACAATAATATGAATGAACTTCTCCCTCATAGTTTCTCTCTGAAAGTGACTGCAGAAAACTTCCCTGCCTTCATTGAACTAGGAACAGTGGCTATTTATATCTTGAAGGAGGGTTTGCAAAAGGGCCTTGTTGACATTTCACATTAAGTAAGAGGGTATTGTTCTTATGAGAAAATAAACACATCTTTTTCTGCATGAGCTAAGATTTCTGATACACAGTTCATTGCTATTGCAATCCATCATGGTAATTCATACAGAATGTTGCCAGACAATGACCAGACAATCTATATTTTTATTGACAGGCCAGTTCAACTGGGAGAACTCATACAAAAGCAAAAATACTGCAGCTGCTGGAATCCTGAAATAATAACAGAAAGTGCTGAAAATACTCAGCATCTGTCAGTCCTTCAGGTTAAGGAACTTTTGTCAGAACCTTCTCAGGAAAGGGAATTTACCTCAAATATAAGCTCGGTTTCTGTTTCAAAGATGATGCCAAACCTGCTGAATGTTTCTTCTACTTTTCTGTTTCTATTGTTGATGAGGGGACCTCTTGCTCATCTTCAAAATAGTGCTAGATAGTCTTCATGCATCCAGTTGGGATGATAGATGAGACCCTTCTCTTCCTGTGGGAGAAGAGTTCACCGACATTGAGCAGCGATTCAGTCTGAAGGATGAACAATGTGTTACCAAACCTGACATGTTTACTGGGACTGCAGGGTGGGGTTAGGGGGTAAAGTGAGTCAACAAAGATGGGTTGGATGAGGTCTTAGGGAAATGTGAAACAAATGATTCTAATGGGGAGTGCTATAATGAAGGGAATGCCTGAATTGTGGGTTTGAGACTCAATGTATGAGGAGTAACCTTGTTGTGTTGTAAATAACAAGTGGAGGTTAAAGTGGTTGTGACCATCCCAGACTGGGCAGGGTTAGTTCTCATCCAGGTGAGAGAAGAGGCATCAATTTCAACTAAAGAAAAAACCCCTCAATGGACAACAGCATGATGGTGTTTTTGGAAGATTTATTCCAACTTCCAACTTCTTTGTCATAGAATCATACTGCATTGCAAAAGACCTGTTCGTCCAACTCATCCATGCTGATCACGTTTCCCAAACCAAGCTAGTCCCATTTGCCTCCATTTGGCCCAGATCCCTCTAAACCTTTCCTATCCATGTACCTGTCCAAATATCTTTTGATTGTTGTGATCATACCCACCCCTACAATTCCTTAGGCTGTTCATTCCATATGCACCATCCTCTCAGTGAAAAAGTTGCCCCTTAGGATCCTGCTAAACATCCCCCCACCCTCCCCCTCACATTAAAACTCTACTGCACAGTTTTCCCTAGGGAAAAGATCTATCCATCTTACCTAACCCCTTCATGATCTTATAAACTTCTGTAAGATTACCCCTCAACTTCTTATACTTCAGGGGGAAAAAGTCCTGGCCTATCTATAGCTCACTTTCTCCCGATACTCTTTGATCCCTTCAACCCTAAGAACATATCTAACTCCTTAATGAAAATATTCAATGTTTTGGTCTCACTACTTTCTGTGGCAGAGAATCCACAGATCACCACTCTCTGAGTGAAGAAATTTCTCCTTTATCAATCTTAATTGGTCTCGCCTGTATGACCCCTGATTCTGGGCTCCCCATCATCAGGAATATTCTCCTGTATTTACCCTGTGAGAATTGCATCGGTTTTATGAGATCACCCTTCATTTCTTTACTCTCTCGTGAATATAGTCCCAATCCAGTCTTTCTTCAGACATAATTCTGCCATCCCAGGAAACAGTCTGGTCAATCTTTGCTGCAGTCACTTTATAGCCTGAAGTTACTTCCTCAGGTAAGAAGACCAAACTTGTGCATAATATTCCAAGTGTAGATCCCTGAAGGAATGCAGTCAGATATCCCTGCCCCTGTGCTGAAACTATATCACTATGAAGACCAACATACCATTTATCTTCTTCATCACCTGCAGCACCTGCACGTTTACATTCAATAGCTGATATACTTTGACTCCCAGGTCTCATTGCATCTCCCCTTTTCCCAATATATCACCATTCAGATAATGATCTGCATTCCTGGTTTTGCTACCAAAGTGGATGATCTCAAATTTATCCACACTATACTTAATCGACCTGCTCCCTTAACTTGTCCCAATCACACTGAAGCATCTCGGCACCCGCCTCATAGCTCACCCTTCCCACCACCCCAGCTTCCCCACCTCTCACATACACACATGCACACATATACACACACAGCATGCACACACACATGCCACACAGCAAACACACACACATGACACACACATGCCACACATATACACACACACATGCCACACATATACACACACAGCATACACAGACACACGCACACACACATACACATGCATGCCACACGATACAAACACACATCTACAGATTTGGAGGAATGTACATTAATTCCTTTATTTTATTATATATTGTGAATAGCTGAGATCTAAGCACTGATCCCTGCAATACCCCACTAGTCACAGTTTGCCACTTGGAAAAAGGCCTGCATATTCCTATTATTTGTTTTGTATCTGACAACCTATTCTCTATCCGTCTTATTGATGGGTTTACCAAGTAAAGGGTGTAGGAAAACATTTTCTTTGCATAACAACGCATTATGAGCTGAAATGCACTACTTAGAAGTACGAATGACTAAGTCATTTCCTCTATCTTCTACCTTTATAATTCTTCCTTGACTCTGCACTTCCTCAATGAACATATCCTTCGAGTTACATTTTTGACACACATGTGCCAGTCAATGACCACCTCCAATGAGAGAGAATCTAATCATTGCCCCTTGACATTCAATAGCATTACAATCACTGTATCCCCCATTATTAACATCCTGGAGATTACTATTGACCAGAAATTGAACTGGACTGCCTATATAAATAAAATGGAGAGGCCTAGTGGTATTATTGCTAGACTATTAATCCAGAAACTCAACTAACATTCTGGGGACCAGATTCAAATTCTCCTCTGGCAAATGGTGGAATTTGGATTCAATACAAGAATCTGGAATTGAGAGGATAATGATGACCATGAAAACATTGCCAATTGTTGGAAAGTCTCATCTGATTCGCTGGTGTCTGTCAGAGAAGGAAACCTTATCTGGTCTGGCCAGCATGTGACTCCACATCCACAGCAATGTGGTTGACACTTAGCTGCCCTCTGAGTGATTAGGGATGGACAATAAATGCAGTCTTGGCCAGAGCTGCTGTGAATGATTTTTTAAAAAAGAAATCAGGCCAGAGGTTGAGAATCTTGCAGCAAATGACTCTCCTCCTGATTCTCCGAAACATGTCTACCATCAACAAGGTCACAAGTCAAGAGTGCACTGAAATCCTGCCCAATTGCTTGGTTTTTGACAGCTTTAACAAAACAAAGAAAGCACTCCCTCACCACCCATGCTCAGTAGCAGCAGCACATATCATGTAATAGCTGTATTGCAAAAATTTACCATAACTCCTTTGACAGCGCTGACCAAACTCATGACCAATATAATCCAAAGTGACAAGGGCCACAGATATACAGGATCACCACCACTGACAACTTCCCCTCCAAACCATGCACCATGAAATAGGTAGATGGAAGTGGGAGTGATGGTGATTGGTTGGAGAGGAGGGTGGAGTGGGTAGGTGAGAAGGAAGATAGGACAGGTCATGAGGGTTTGCCGAGTTGGAACTTTGGATCTGGAATAAGGTGGGGGGAGGTGAAATGAGGAAACTGGTGAAATCCATGTAGTTGGAGGGTCCCAATGACACACACCTCTTATGAATGCTTTATTTTTCAAAGTCTGGTCTCTTGAATATGGCCAACTTTCATTACACCATCATTGATTGAGCCTTCAACAGGCCCAATAGTTCCCAAGGTCTGCAATTCACTTCCAAAGATTCATTACCACTTTCTATTCTTTTATGTTCGTCGTATTCTTTGACTGAGCTTTGGGTTACTGGAGTGTTCAGTATTTCTGATATGGATTTTGTGAATCTGTTCACTATTGATGCTTGCTGCACTTGATTGGTTTAACCTGGGTATTGATTGAGAGAAAAGTGAACAAATTGTAGCAGGACCTGGAAACCAGAACTGGGAGGGTGGAGTAGACATTTTAAAGCAGTGTGCATTAAACACGTTAAACATATTGAAGCTTGTCTCATCTCTACATTGATTCATTTGACTTTCATTTCCTCTAATGGTACATTATATAGCTTAGACAGTACAGGAACAGGCCCTTTGGCCCATGATGTTGTGCTAAATTAATGTTTTCTGCCTGCTCTTGGTTCATATCCCTCCATTTCCTGCATATTCATGTGCTTTATCCAATAGTCCTTTAAACGCTCCAATCATATCTGCCTCCATCACTACCCTTGTCAGTATGTTCCAGACTCCTATCAAACTTGGTGTAAAAATACTTAACCCCTCACATCTCCTTTGAAATTTCCCCCCTCACCTTAACTGCACATCCCCAAGTTTTAGACATTTCAACTTTGGGGAAAAAGTTGGGACCGTCAACCTTATCAATGCATCCCATAATTTTATCGACTTCTCTCAAGTCTCCCCTTAGCATCCGCTGCTTCAGAGAAAACAATCTGAGTTTTTCTAGCCTCTCCTTGTAGCTCATCCCCTCTACACCAGACTGCATCCTAGAAAACCTCTTTCTCACCCTCTCCAAAGGCTCTGCATCCTTCCTGTAATGTGGTGACCAGAAATGAATGCAATACTCTAAATGTGGCCCAATCAAAGTCTTACAAAGCTGCAACATGACATCCTGACTCTTGTATTTAATCTTCCCACCAATAACAGCAAGCATGCCATACTCCTTCTTTACCACCATATTTATTTGTGTGGCCACTTTTAGGAAGCGATGGACTTGAACCCCAAGATCCCTCTGCATAACATCTTAGTGTCAAATTTTGATTTGGTAATGTTCTTGTGAAGCACCTTGGTGATTATACAAATTTTGTATGTAGGTTTGCTCGCTGAGCTGGAAGGTTCATTTCTAGACGTTTCGTCATCCTACTAGGTAACATCTTCAGTGGCCCTCCAGGTGAAGCACTGCTGTTGATGCCTGCTTTTTATTTACATGTTTGGGTTTCTTTGGGTTGGTGATGTTATTTCCTGTGTTGATGTCATTTCCTGTTTCTTTTCTCAGGGGGTGGTAGATGGGGTCTAACTCGATGTGTTTGTTGGTAGAGTTCCGGTTGGAATGCCATGCTTCTAGGAATTCTTGTGCATGTCTCTGTTTGGCTTATCCTAGGATGGATGTGTTGTCACAGTCAAAGTGGTGACCTTCCTCATCTCTATGTAACGTTACGAGTGAGAGAGGGTCATGTCATTTTGTGGCTAGTTGATGTTCATGTATACCAGTGGCTAGTTTTCTGCCTGTTTGTCCAACTTAGTGTTTGTTACAATCTTTGCATGGTATTTTGTAAATGACATTAGTTTTGCTTGTTGTCTGTATAGGGTATTTCAAGTTCATTAGCTGCTGCTTTAGTGTACTGGTGGGTTTGTGGGCTACCATGATGCCAAGGGGTCTGAGCAGTCTGGCAGTCATTTCCAAGATGTCTTTGATGTAGGGGAGAGTGGCGAGGGTTTCTGGATGTGTTCTGTCTGCTTGTTTGAGTTTGTTGCTGAGAAATCAGTGGACTGTGTTCATTGGGTACCTGTTCTTTTTGAATATACGGTATAGGTGCTTTTCTTCTGCTTTGCATAGTTCCTCTGTGCTGCAGTGTGTGTTGGCTCACTGAAATAATGTTCTAATGCAGCTTCTTTTGTGGATTTTAAATTATACAACTTTAAAATGCTTTGTAATGACAAGTGGTTGTCATTGATGTTAATTTTAAATAATACTATGATTCTACTAAAAGTCTGACACTGACCATTATGAATTCTCAGGTTTAATGAATTCATATGATCATATTTTCAGTCAAAAATTCTTGTTTGCATCTTCAAAGAAAGCACAGTTAGTCACACTCAGCCACAAAGAAAGATTTTGCTCCAGCAGATTAATTTGTCTGCGAGGTAATCCATTTAGACATTAAACCTTATATGAGAGACTCAGAGACTTTATCAGGTGGAGTCAGCTGATTTTAAGACACTTACTTATTATTCCCATTTCCCTGGAAATTGCATGCAGATATCTGCCTTTTAAATTGTTTAGCAGAGCTGAAGGATTTTGTTCAGACAACTGAAGAAATACACGTGAAGGATATCATACACAGGTGCCAGTTAAATTAGTGTTGGCATACATATGTATGGCTGAGTTTACCAGGGTGTGCATAGGAATGTGTGTGTGTACCAAGTCTACCTTCATGATTTTGTGTGTGTGCGTGTATGTGCGTGTATGTGCGTGTGTGTGTGTATGTGTGTGTGTGCGCATGTGTGTATGTGAGCGAGAGAGTGAATGAGTTTGTGTGCGTGTGAGAATATATGTATGAGAATGAGTGTGTGTGTGTGAGAGAGAAAGAGAGCGAGTGTGTATGTATGTGTGTGTGTGCGTGAGAGAGCGAATATGTATGTATGTGCGTGAGAGAGTGAGCGTGTGTGTCTGTGAGAGAGTGAGTATGTGCGCGTGAGAGAGGGCGAGCGAGTGTGTGTGTGAGAACGCGAGTGTGTGTATGTATGTGTGTGAGTGAGAGTGCGTGTGTGAGAGAGCGAATGTGTGTGCGCGTGTGTGAGAGAGAGCGAGTGTGTGTGTGAGTGAATGCGTTTGTGTGTGTAAAAGAGAGTGTGTGTGTGTGTGTGTGAGAGATTGTGTCTGTATAAGAGTGTGTATATGTGTCTGTAAGTATGTGTGTGCGAGGGAGACTGAGTGCCTGTGTGTACGTGCATGTGCGTATGCATATATGCGTGTACGTGTGTATGTGTGTGTATATAAGAGTGAGTGTGCACGTGTGCATGTGTGTGTAAGAGTGTGTGTGCGTGTATGTGTGTGTAAACATGTGTGTGTGTAAGAGTGAGTGTGCGTGTGTGTAAGAGTGAATGTGCGTGTGCACATGTGTGTGTGTGAGTGAGTGAGTGTGTGTTTGTCCTCTTGAGTCAGGTAGTGTTACGAGACTGATTGCTCACTGAACCATTGCACAATGTCTGTCACTTCCCTTGCTCTGGTCTCAGCTGACAACTCAAGCACACTCTGTAATGTCAATGAGCTTCAACGCTGTGAAGGACTGGCACCTAAAAGCTAAGGGTTTTTTTCAGAGAGGTCGACAAATACATATTAAACCAATCACCTTCTGCTTTGGATATAAAAAACATGCTGCCATTTTCTGATGACATATCCTTAGAATTTACGCTGACAGTGTTGGGGTATGTGTTTTCTCTCTGTTTCTGATTGTTATTCATTTTGTTGCCTAGTGGTAGAGAATTCATTTTGGTGTCTAATAGGAGAGACTTTAGGGATGCTGGGAGAGTGGGTTGGGAATGAAATTACATCTCAGAATTATTAATATCAAATGGAATATGTCAGATCGGGGGTCCATGCTACACTTCTCTCTGCTTACATTCACTCGTCCATTTTTATCTAATCATTCAATCACTATCACTTAATAGGTGCCCATAAACAGTGGGCATAGTGCACTCCCATTTACAGGCACATGTCACAACTGGTCCGGGAAGGACTTGGGTATTAGTCACAAAGAGTCAGAGAGTCCAATGGCATAGAAACAGGTCCTTTGGCCCAGCATGTCTATGCTGACCAACAAACACCAAACTATACTAATCCCATTTCCCTGCACTTGCTCCATAGATGACTATGCCCTGGCATTTTAAGTGCTCATCCAGATGTTTCTTAAATGTTGTGAGAGTGTTCACCTCCACCATCCTGTCAGGCAGTGCATTCCATATTTCTACCACCCTCTGCAAAAAAAGAATTCTTTCTCAGATCTGTTCTAAATCATTTCATCCTCAACATAAATGTATGCCCCCTGGTCTATGACACGTCTGCCGTCCCATCACCTACCTTGTCTGTGCCTCTCATAATTTAGTGGTCTCACTCAAATTCCTCCCTCAGCCTACTCTATTCCAAGGATAATAAATACAGCCTATCCAGTCTCTCCTCAGTTCTGAGACGTGTCATCCTGGCAACATCCTGGTGAAACTCCTCTGCACCCTCTCCAGTATAATCACATTCCTCTGATAGTGTGGGGACCAGAACTACACATAGTATTCCATCTGTGGCCTAATGAATAGCTTATAAAGTGCTAACAAGACTTTGTATTCTACCCCCTTACCCCCCCGCTAATGAAGGCAAGCAGCCAATATGCATTCTTTACCACCTTGTCCACTTGTACAGGCACTTTCAGGGATCTATGGACTTGTACACCGATGTCAATTTGTTCCTCAGTAATCCCTAGAGACTTCCCTTTTTTGACTTCCCAAAACACATCCCCTCACACTTGGCAGGATAAAATTCCATCTGCTATTTCTCTGTCCAGTTTACCAGTGGATCAATATCAGACTGCAGCCTGAAACCATCCTCCTCACTATCAGCAACACACCAAATTTTATGTCATCTGTGAACTTACTAACTAAACCTTCTACATTCAAATCCAAGTTGATAACAAACAGCAAGAATCCCAGCATTAATTCCTGCAGCACATCCCTGGTCACAAGCTTTCAATCACAAATGCAACCCTCCACAATCACTTCCTATTTCCTCTTTGGAAGCCAACTTTGGACCCAATTTGCCACTTACCTTGGATCCCATGGGCTGTTTTCGACCAGCCTTCCAAAGGCCTTACTGAAATCCATGTAAACCACATCAACTGCATTACCCTCATCAATATATTTAGTTGTCTTTTCAAAGGACTTACTGAAATCCATGTAAACCACATCAACTGCATTACCCTCATCAATATATTTAGTTGTCTTTTCAAAGGACTTATTGAAGTCCATGTAAACCACATCACCTCATCAATATATTTAGTCACCTTTTCAAAAACAAAACTCAAATAAATTAGTCAGACAGGATGTCTCCCTAATAAATCCATGCTGACTATCCCCGATCAATTCCTGCATTTCTAAGTATTGATTAATCGTGCCCTTCTGTATTTTTTCAATAATTTCCCTACCACTAACATCAGACTAACTGATCTATAATTATTTGGCCTATCTCTACAGCCCTTCTTGAGCAAAGTAACCACATTCACCAATAGCCAGTGAAGTATTAAATATCTCTATCAGTGCCCTAGCAAGCTCCTCCCTTACCTCCTATAGCAGCCTGGGATGCATCTCACCAGGCCCTGGGGATTTATGCCCCTGTAGGCTTGCTAAAACATCTAATACCACCTCCTTATTAATCTTAACATGTTCTATAGCCTCATCATCTCATCTGAAATCCCTGGCTATCAGGTCTTTGTCTTTGTGAATACAGATGAGAGGTAATAATTTCAGACCTCACCCACATCCATTGGTTTCATATACAGGTTGTCCCTCTGGTCTCTAATAAATCCTGTCCTTCCCCAGGTAATCCCCTCACTCTTCATACACTTAAAAGAAGCCTTGGGGTTTTCCTTGATCCCATCTGCTAAAGGTATTTCATGACCCATCTTTGCCCTCCTGATTTCCCTTCTAAACAACCTCCTACACCCTCTATACTTTTGATGGTTCTCCTTGGTTCTGTAATGCGCTGTACCTGACATCTGCTTCCCTCCTTCTCTGTAACAAAACTCTTGAAATCACATGATGTCCAGAGCTCACTAGACATGCTGCTCTTGTTCTTCACTCTTAGAGAAACACATTGGCCCTGAATTCTCATTGTACTGCTTTGAAAAGACACACTCTTGACAAATGTCGACTTAGCTGCAAGTATCGGCTCTCAGCCTACATTTGACAGATCCTAAGGTAAAAACAATGACTGCAGATGCTGAAAACCAAATACTGGATTAGTGGTGCTGGAAGAGCACAGCAGTTCAGGCAGCATCCAACGAGCAGCGAAATCGACGTTTCGGGCAAAAGCCCTTCATCGATGATGGGCTTTTGCCCGAAACGTCGATTTCGCTGCTCGTTGGATGCTGCCTGAACTGCTGTGCTCTTCCAGCACCACTAATCCAGTATTTGACAGATCCTGCCTAATAATACCAAAATTGACCTTCCCTTAATTTTTAGACACTTAACTTCTGCACTATCCTTATCCCTTTCCATGATGACTTTGCAACTTAGGAAGTTATGGTCACTATGCCAAAATGCTCACCCACTGACACTTCAACCATTTCACTGGCTTCATTCCTAGGATTGGATCTAACACTGTCGTATCTCTTGTAGGACTATCTCTGTACAGTAATGCAAGGGATTCCACCACCCACAACCCCCACTCACTGTCCCTATCTATTCTCTAGATTTTGACTGCCATTGCTAAGAGAGTAAGCAAGAATGATGCTATTCTTTTCATTGTATCTTTCACAGGCTGTGGGTATCACTGTCCTAGCCAGCTGTTGCAAGGGTGGGTAACTCACATTTCCAGAGTTTAAACTCTGAATTGCTAGGTGAGTGACAGGGCAGCATGATGACTCAGTGGTTAGCACTGTTGCCCCACACTGCCAGGGACCAGGTTCGATTCCGGCCTTGGGTGACTGTTTGTGTGGAGTTTGTACATTCTCCTCCCACAGTACAAAGGTTAGGGAGGATTGGCTACGCTAAATTATCGATTGTGCCCTGGAATGTGCAGGCTAGGTGGGTTATCCGTGGGAAATAGACGGTTATTGGGTGGAATGTTCTTTAGGGGACTGGCGTGGACTCAACAGGCCGAATGGCCAACTTCTGCACTGTAGCGATGCTGTGACAGTGCTGATGCATCACCGCCCCTTTAAATCCCTACCCTTTTGATGAAAACAGGTCAGGGGAGGAGCTTAAAAATGCCTCATGTGGTCTGATGAAGGGCTTATGCCCAAAACGTCAATTCTCTTGCTCCTAGGATGCTGCCTGACCTGCTGTGCTTTCCCAGCAACACACTCTCGACTCTAATCTCCAGTATCTGCAGTCCTCACTTTCTCATGTGGTCACTTGCCCATCCGAGAGTTGTCTGTGTCTGAGATTTCAATTGTTGCTCTGAGCTGTCTGCAAGACACCACCATCTCCCCATGGTATGTGGCTTCTTCCATCATGTACACTGTCAAAGGACCCCCAAAGAATTTAATTGTTTCTTGGTCCTCACTGAGGGACAGGTTTCAGTTTTACCACCATGTTAAATTGCACTCTGAATTCCATATCTGCCCTGATAAGACTACAAGCCCTATTCATATACCCATCCAAATGCCTCTTAAATGTTGCAATTGTATCAGCCTCCCCCACTTCATCTGGCAGCTCATTCCATACACGTACCACTGTCTGTGTGAAAAAGTTTCCCCTTAGGTCTCTTTTATATCTTTCCCCTCTCACCCTAAACCTATGCCCTCTAGTTCTGGACTCCCTGACCAAATAGACTTTGTCTATTTTTCCTATCCATGCTGCTCATGATTTTGCAAACCTTTATAAGGTCACACCTCAACCTCCAACATTCCAGGGAAAACAGCCCCAGCCTGTTCAGCCTTTTCCTTTAGCTCAAATCCTCCAAACCTGGCAACATCCTTGTAAATCTTTTCTGAACCCTTTCAAGTTTCACAACATCTTTCTGATAGGAAGGAGACCAGAACTGCATGCAGTAATCCAACAGTGGCCTAACAAATGTCCTATACAGCCACAACATGACCTCCTAACCCCTGTACTCAATACTCTGACCAATAACAGAAAGCATACCAAACGCCTTCTTCACTATCCAATCTACTTACGACTCCACTTTCAAGGAGCTATGAAACTCCACTCCAAGGTCTCTTTGTTCAGCAATACTCCCTAGCCCATGCCATTCAGTAGGATCATGACTTATCTGACACTCCTACATCCAGTTTCCCAGTAATCTGTGATTCCCCAACTGACCAATTACCTATTATATATCAGTCTTAACTTTACCCAGGGCTCTGCCCTCATAGCACTCTGTGGTAAGGGGGCACCAAAACCTCACAAACAAAGACTTGCAACTCTCTCAGAGAAGCAATTCCTCCTCATCTCAGCCTTAGATTGGTGCCCCTTTATTCTGAAACTGTGCCCTCTGTTCCTAAACCCTTCCATGAGGGGAAACATCCTCTCAGCATTGACCTTGTCAAGCCCCTTAAGAATCCTATATGTTTCAACATGATCACCTCTCATCCTTCTAGTCTCCAGTGAGTAGAGTCCTAGCCTATTTAGTCTTTTATCACAAGACAATCCCTCCATACCAAGGATGATCCCAGTGAATATTCTCTGAATTACCTCAAATGAAATAATATCTTTCCTTAAATAAGTGGACCAAACATTAGTCAATATCTCTTGATATCCAACAAAAGTTTGTCAATCTCAGGCTTGACAATTGTCCCTTTACGCCCAAAGTCTTTTAAGGAAGAACATATCGAATTACTATAATGCACTAAGAGATAAAGTGTTCCTTCCTAAGTTGCTAAACTCTAATTTTTCAAATGTGTCCATAGAATGGCCCACATTTTAAAATCAGGACTGGGAAACTTTATGTCTGAGTCTGATCAGAATGCACACCTATAAACAGTCCTGCCCTCGTATTTCCTGAACAGGGCCTTCCAAATGGAACAATGGGAACCAATTCAAGAGTCTTCATAGGCAGCTGCAGATTGGGTCAGTGTGGGAAAACCACCCCCTGTTCTCATCAAGATGTGGAGTGGGGGGGGGGGAGGCGGGGCGGGTGGAGTTCTGCATTTCAAGCACCCAGCAGCAGGCTCAAGAACTGGGTAGGGGATGGTGTGGCATGTAGTGACAGTTACATGAAGGGGAGCAAGATAACAGCTGGATAAGGATTTGCAGTGTGTGAGAGGTGACAGTAGCAGGTGTGTGAAGTGGCAGACTTACAGGTAAGTAAAGGTTTAGGGTACCAGGTATGTAAGGGGGAAAAGTGACAGGTGGAGGTGGGAGCAAGGTGCAAGGTAGATATGGGTTTAGGGTGACCAGCATATAAGGTGAAGATTGACATGTGGATAAGGGGGTAGGAGGGGCCAGGTGAATAGGGGTTTAGAACACCATGTTTTTGTGAAGGAGAAGTGTGTCAGATGAGTGGATGAATGTGTCGGATAGCTCAAAGGCCCGTGTTGGGGAGGGAGGTGATCAGGTCAGGGTTGGGTTGAGGGGTAGTGTGAAAAGTTGTCAGCTTGGGGGAGATGTTGGGTTGTAGGGTTGTTGGCTCAGGGATGTCGGGGTTGGATTGAGGTGTTGGTGTGAGGTGGGTTTTCAGGTTAAAGGTATCAGAGTAGCTTTTCACTCCTCTAACCTCCCCTAGGTATTACTTTAAGATTGGCCAAAACTCTCCCAAATTCTCCAAATTGAAGGGATAATTTTTGAGATAATGGATATTTGGCCTTAAAGAAGTTGAATACTTCTTGTCTCTGAGTTAGCTGTATCAGAAAACCTACAATATTCATACCACTACAATCTATCCTGCAGGAACATCTATCTGACCACTGGAATTTCTGGAAGAAGAACAGGAATTGCTGGAGAAACTCAGCAGGTCTGGCAGTATTTGTGCAGAGAAATCAAAGTTAACATTTCAAGTCTGGTGATCCTTCGTCTTTATTGATCCCCCGTCAAAAAAAGAAGTCATGAACCACATACTGAATAACCACATCGAATGGGGTGATGCTGCAGGACTCTGAGAAACTAAACTGCACATTTCAAGACAAAAGTTCAACTTAACCACCTCTGCTTCCCAACTGGCATGGGAATAAAGAGGTTTAAGGTTTAAATATGTGACTGAAGCAGCCAGTGTGAATTTCAATTTATTCGAATGATTCTACCTAAACATGGTGGACGAAGTAACTGAGACAATAGGTTGAAGGGAGGTTGATAGATAGAACACAGAACATAAAACAGTACAGCACAGGAATGGGCCCTCCGCCCAACGATGTTGTACTGACCATTCTGCCAAATTAAATGAATCCCAATTGTGCACTGTTGGTACATATCCCTCCATTCCTTCCATATCCATGTCCTTATCTAAAAGTCCCTGAAATGCCCCTGTCACATCTGCCTCCACCACCACCTCTGTCAGCATGTTTCAGACACCTACCATTCTCTGTGTATAAGACTTGCCCCATATATTTCCTTAGAACTTACCCCCTCTCATCTTAAATGCATGCCCCCTTGTTTTAGACATTTCAACTCTGGGAAAAACATTCTGACTGTCTACCCTATCATAGTATCATAGATGGCCCAACAAGTCCACACTGACCCTCCAAAAACTAACCCACCCAGACTCATTCCCCGACCCTTGAGTTTAGAAGACTGAGAGGGGATCTGATTGAAACGTATAGGATTATGAAAGGATTGGACACTCTGGCAGGAGGAAACATATTTCCGCTGATGGGGGAGTGCCGAACCAGAGGACACAACTTAAAAATATGGGGTAGACCATTTAGGACAGAGATGAGGAGAAACTACTTCACCCAGAGAGTGGTGGCTGTGTGGAATGCTCTGCCCCAGAGGGCAGTGGAGACCCAGTCTCTGGATTCATTTAAGAAAGAATTGGATAGAGCTCTTAAAGATAGTGGAGTCAAGGGTTATGGAGATAAGGCTGGAACAGGATACTGATTGGGAAAGATCAGCCATGATCATATTGAATGGCGGTGCAGGCTCGAAGGGCTGAATGGCCTACTCCTGCATCTATTGTCTATTGTCTATTGTCTATATACCCCTGACTGATGCACCTAACCTACTCATCCCTGTACACTATGGACAATTTAGCGTGGCTAATTCACCTAATCTGTACCTCTTTGGACTATGGGAGGAAACCAGAGCACCTGAAGGAAACCCATGTAGACACAGGGAGAATGTGCAAACTCCACACAGCCAGTCCCCTAAGGCTGGAATTGAATCCAGGTCCCTGGCGTTGTAAGGCAGTATCTCAAAATTTTATGGACTTCTATCAAGTCTCCCCTCAGCCTCCACCAGTCCAGAGAAGACAACTCAAGTTTTTTCTCACCTCTCCATATAGTTTATAACCTCTAATCCAGGCAACATCTTAGTAAACTTCTTCCAAACCCTTTCCAAAGCTTCCACATTCTTCCTGTAATGTGGCAATCAGAAATGAATGCAATACTCTTAAGTGTGGCCTAGCCAAAGTCTTATAAGGCTGCAACATATCATCCTGACTCTTGTACTCAATTCCTCAATCAATAAAGGCAATAATGCCATATGTCTTCTTTACCACCTTATCAATTTGCATGGACACTTCCAGGAAGTTATGGACTATGCTATGAATACTAAAAATCCCTGTTTTTATATCACACAGAGAGAATGGAATCATCTTATAACTTAGGTTGACTTTTGTGTCATGACAAAATTTTGAAGAGGAAAGTCAAGGCTCAGGAGCAGATTAGCCATTTGGATAAAATCTAACAAATTGTCAGGACAAGACAGAGTTTAATAACCTTAAGGTCACAAGAGAGAAATGTGAAAATTAAAATTGTCACAATTGAATGCCCAATGTATAACAGATTGTTGGCAACTATGTCAGGTTCAATTGTAGGGTGCTCAAGGTTATAATCTCGATATTAGAGTAGTAAGTGACTTAGAAAAAAAAGTAGTAAACCTGAAGATTGGTCGAGCTTCAAAATCAGCAAAGGATGTGCAAGAAATTAATTCAAACATCCAAATAGATTTTCAGAGCAAGCTGGCCATTAGTTAAAAACAAATTGTCAGAACATTTACTAGAATGTAAAAAGGGATGTGATTAGCAGAGTAAACACGGAGGCAGAGACAGAGGAAATTATAATGTACAATCGAAAATGACAGAGATGTCAGACAAATATTTTGTCTCCATGGCAGAAGACACAATGAGTGTGTAAGAAATTATGAGAGCAAAGGATCTAGTGAGAAGCAGGAAATTGAATTAATTATTATTAGTAAACAAAAATTGCTGGAGAATTTAATGAGATTAAGATGTCAGAAGGCAAGAAGCTGTGACGAAGGTACAAAGAAACTGTAGATGGATTTATGCAATTTTTGAGATTGAACAGGGAGCTGGAGGACGTACGACATTATTCATGTTGTTGATAAGTGTGGAGGCTCAATCATTCTTTCAGAAATGAGAGACTACTAAGTAAATGTTCACATCCAATGGGATTTGGGGGACCCTTAGACACAAATCTTTAGTTAACATGTGGGGAAACCCATCAGCTAGAAAGGCAATGGTATGTTTGTATTGCAAAGGATTTGGAGTATAAGACGTTGAAGTGTTGTGGCAATTTCATTGGGTTTTGATGAGGTCATAATTGGAGTACTGTGCACACTGTTGGTCTTCTCTTTGAAGGGGTATAACTAACTTTCACAAGACTGAGTTCTAGGATGAGATAGGTGTCTATGAGATGAAATTGAGTGAAAGGAACTCATACTCTTTAGTGCTGAGAAGGACGAGTGCTGATCTCATTGAAGTTAGGGGCTTCACGGGGAAATATTTCTCCTCATTGCAGAACAAGGGGGCAGAGTTTCAGGATAAAAATTTGGGGTTTAGAAGAATTCATTCATTCACAGGATTATATAACCTTGGAATTTTAAAACCCAAAGGGACTGAGGATGCTCATTCATTGAGTGTACTCAAGACAAAATTTGACAGAGTATTGATATTAACAGATGGATAATAGGGTAGGACTATAGCTAATGTAGACATCCAGCAATGAGATTACTGAAGAGTGGAGAAGACTGGAGGGACCACAAAGCTTATTGCTACTCCCATTTCTTGTGTTCTTATGTCTATCTACGCTAATGAGTCCTGTTAAAAAATTAAACACCTCATTCTCCCCTATGTATAAGAATATGAAACAGATTAATGCAACACAATTTAACCCTGTCAGCCTTCTTTTGAATGGAGTGCTGGCTCACATTAGATTAGATTACTTACAGTGTGGAAACAGGCCCTTCGGCCCAACAAGTCCACACCGCCCCGCCGAAGCGTAACCCACCCATACCCCTACATCTACATCTACCCCTTACCTAACACTACGGGCAATTTAGCATGGCCAATTCACCTGACCTGCACATCTTTGGAGTGTGGGAGGAAACGGAGCACCCGGAGGAAACCCACGCAGACACGGGGAAAACGTGCAAACTCCACACAGTCAGTCGCCTGAGGCGGAAATTGAACCCGGGTCTCTGGCGCTGTGAGGCAGCAGTGCTAACCACTGTGCCACCGTGCCGCCCACATGTAGATCAGATTGTTGCCAACAGCCCAAGATTTCTTTACTTGAGGTAAATTCAGGGCCTGACTCTCTTCCTTGCCCGTAGTATAATCATCACAGTGCTTAATTCCGATTATTCTTTGCCAGGAACATGTCTTCAGGCAGGAAATGGTTGAAGAAGAAGCTTTCTTTCCACAGATAGTCCCAATACAATACTTTTGTAGAACATGGTCACAGTAAGTTGATCAGCTTGTGTTGATGTTAACCCCCATGTGAGAAAGCTATAGCAATATTTATTGATTATATTGAATCCAGCCCCTCATCTATCTAGTCAATCTGGTCTTGAATGTTGGCTGAGATTCTATCTCAATTAATAACCTTCTAAGTGGAGTCCACAACCTCACAACTCTCTCTATAAAGAATTTGCTTCTGCTCTCTCTCTCTCTCTCTCTCCTAAACCTCTGACAACAAAGGTATGTCTGTAGCTGCTTGTTCCGGACCCTACAAATGGCTATATCCAATCTGCTTCTATCTATCTTGTCCATGCATTTAATCATTTTAAAGACTTTATGATCCTTGTCAAAACTTTCAATTGTAAATATTGCCATTTGGAACCAAAGATAGGTCTTCTGTCTCACTTATTAAAAGGAAAAACCTTTGGGATTGTAAATGTAAAGAGACATTTCGGATGAGATAAATGATGGCGTTAGATAGGGTGGACAGGGAGAGCCTTTTTCCAAGTATGGGGATGGCAAACACGAGGGGACACAGCTTTAATTGAGGGGAAGAAAGGTATAAGACAGATGTCAGAGGTAATTTCTTTACTCAGAGAGTAGTAAGGGTATGGAATGCTTTGCCTACAACGGTAGTAGATTCGCCAAGTTTAAGTGCATTTAAGTTGCCATTGGACAGGCATATGGACCTACATGAAATAGTGTAGGTGGGATGAGCTTCAGATTAGTACGACAGGGCGGCGCAACATCGAGGGCCGAAGGGCCTGTACTGCGCTGTAATGTTCTATGTTCTATGTTTCCTAGTTTAACTGTTTAATATTACTTTCAAAAGGGAAAGGGTCATGTAAGCCTCCTGGAATATGTCATGTATTGATCAATTTTTAGAGAATGTTTCCTGAACACCTGGAAGCAATTATTGTTACAGTAAGTAAAATTTAATCTGTGGTGCAAATCATTGGAAGACTCACCAAATGGTACCAGTAAATTGAAACCACAATGGACAAGGGTAAAAATAAATTTGCAAATTAATTATTCAAATGCTGATGACAAAATTGAGGCTCACAACTTTTGCTTTGTGAGTATAAAATAAGGACAATCAGGGCAAATTTCAGAGGCTCATGTCCAAGCGTATTTTTTGGATTCTTTAATGGGATAAAATTTCCCATTGGAACCCCAGTTGAATTACCTTCTTGAACCAAATGGTGTCCATCCATTGCATGGATTTCTACAATGCCTCAATCATACACAGAACTGCAGATGCTGGAAATCAGAAAGAAAAATGGGAACTGCTGCAGAAACTCAGCAGGTCTGGCAGCATTTGTTGGAGGGAGAAACAGAGTGAATATTTCAAGTCCAGTGTTACTTCTTCAGAACTGATAGAAGCTTGGAAAACTTACAGTAATTCAGAAAAGATGGTATGAATGCTGAAGACAGGATATGGGAGTGGGGGTGTTGGGAATGAGAAGATGGATGGAGATGAAGCCCAGAGAGAGAGAATGCCAGTTAGGCAGACAGAGCAATGGGTGATAACTTGCCAGGGAGAAAGAAAATCTAATAATGGGGACCATAGAAGGTGAAAGTGGATTGACAGCTGATGTCATGACAGGGCCTGAGGTGTGGAGGAGGGGAAAAGGACATTGAGGAAAGTTTTCAGGTTCTAACATTATTGAACTCCTTCAATGCTGATAGAGTCATAGAGATGCACAGCATGGAAACAGACCCTTCGGTCCGACCCGTCCATGCCAATCAGATATCCCAACCCAATCTAGTCCCACCTGCCAGCACCCGGCCCATATAAGAGTGGGTTATCTGGGATTTTGTAACAATGAGTGTGAAATGGAGGGTAAGTTTAAAATGGTTGCAGTCCTATGCACTTGCTGCCCTTGTCTTCGAGGTGGATGAAGTTGTAAATAGGGAAGTGCCATCAAAAATTGGAGGTAGTACACACTACTGCCATGAGCATCAGTGTTGTGACTGTATAGAGTGGTGGATGGCTAACTGATCAAGTTTTTTATATTCATTCATGGGATGAGGGCATCACTGACATTTATTGCCCATCGCTAATTGCCCAGGGGAGTTCATATTCAACCATAATGATAGAATGACAGAAGAATGATAGTATAGAAATAGGCCATTTGACCCAACAAGTCCACACTGACCCTCTGAAGACTATCCCAGCCTGGCTCATTCTCCTACCCAACTGCTCTATATTTTTCCCGATTAATGCTCCTAACCCACACATTCCTGAACACTATGGGCAATTTAGCTTGGCTAATTCACATAACCTGCACACAGTGTCATAGAGTCATAGAGATGTACAGCACAAAAACAGACCTTTCGGTCCAACTCGCCCATGCCGACCAGATATTCTAACCTAATCTAGTCCCATTTGCCAGCACTTGGCCCATATCCCTCTAAACCTTTCCTAACCATATACCCATCCAGATGCCTTTCAAATGATGTAATTGTACCAGACTCCCCCACATCCTCTGGCAGCTCATTCCATACACACACCATCCTCAGTATGAAAAAGTTGCCTCTTAGGTCACTTTTATATCTTTCCTCTCTCACCCTAAACCTATATTCCCTCTAGTTCTGGACTCCCCCACCCCAAAGAAAAGATTTTGTCTGGTAACCCTATCCATGCCCCTCATGATTTTGTCAACCTCTATTAAGTCACCCCTCAGCCTCCAAAACTCCAGGGAAAACAGCCCCAGCCTATTCAATCTCTCCCTATATGTCAAACACTCCAACACTGGCCACATGCTTGTAAATATTTTCTGAACCATTTCATGTTTCATAACATCCTTCCAAAAGGAGGGAGACCAGAATTGCACGCAATATTCCAAAAGTGGCCTAACCAATTTCTTGTGTAGCCGCAGCATAACCTTCCAATGCCTCTACTCAACGCTCTGATTAATGAAGGGAAGCATACCAAATGCCTTCTTCACTATCCTATCTGTCTGTGAGTCTACTTTCAAGGTAAAATGAACCTGCACTCCAAGGTCTCTTTGTTCAGCAACGCTCTCCAGGACCTGACCATTAAGTGTCTAAATCCTGCTCTGATTTGCTTTTCCAAAATGCACATCTTTGGATTGTTAGATGTAGCATTCAGAGACACAAGGGTGGTGTGCAAACGCAACACAGACAGTCACTTGAGTCTGGAATTAAACCTAAGCTCCTGGTGCTGTGAGGCAGCAGTGCTAACCACTGAGTCACTGCATCGGCCATTGCTGTGGGTCTGGAGTCACATGCAGACCAGACTAGGTAAGGATGGTATTTTCCTCCCCTAAAGGACATCAGTGAACCAGATGTGTTTTTCCTGACAATCAACAATGGAGTCATGGCCATCATTAGATTCTGGTAGCCACAATATTTACGTAGCTGGTCTAGTTCAGTTAGATTCAGTGGTACAGTTGTCTTGAATAAATTTTCAGTGTGAACAATGACTGACTTCTCACTCAGCTTGAAACGAAAATGAGCTGAACAGGTTTCTGCAATGAGAAAACATTGTGACTTACAAAAAGAGCATGTAGCTGACTGCGATTGGCCCTGGCATGTACTAAGGCTCATGATTCATTGCTCAATTACTGTGGGGGCTTGGAAAGAATTTCCAAGATGGTATCCTGAATTGGAGAAAGTGGTGTATAAACACAGCAGATCTGGGAGCATCTGTGGAGAGAGAGAGAGAATAGAGTTTACACTTTGAGTTTAATATGACTCTTCTTTGGAATTGAAGCGGGTTAAAAAATATATACTTTTAATTCACTTAAGAGGCTTGGGCTTTGCCAGTCTACTAGCATTTATTGCCCATCCCTAATTGCCCTTGAGAAGATAGTCATAAGCTGCCTTATTGCATTGGTGCTGTAGGTTGATCCATAATGCCCTGAGGGAGAGAATTCCAGGAGTTTGACCAAGCGACAGTGAAAGAAAGGTGATGTATTTCCAAGTCAGGAACCGGTGTTCCCATGTACCTGTTGCTCTTGTCCTTCTAGGTGGAAGTGGTCATGGGTTTGGAAGGTGCTGTCTAAGGATCTGTAGTGCATCTTGTAGATAGTACACACTGCTGCTACTGAGCATTGGTGGTGGAGGAACTGGATGCTTGTGGATGTGGTGCCAATGAAGTGGGTTGTTTTGTCTTGGATGGTGTCAAACTTTTGAGTGTTGTTAGAGCTGCACCCATCAAAAAAAATCAGGAGCATTCCATCACACTTCTGACTTGTACCTTGTCAATAATGGACAGGCTTTGGGGAGTCAAGAGTTGAGTTATCCACTACAAGTTTCCTAGCCTCTGATCTCTCTGATTAGAATGGATGGTAAGAGTGCCCAGAATAAACTACAAACAGATTGCTAATGGTAGCAAAAAGACTAATGTGGATAAAGTGTTGTTTTTAATGATCAGTCTGAATAAGTCAGCTCTATTGAAAGCAAAGCCCTGGACACAAGACACCAGGAATGAGAATGTCAGGATGAGGTAGTGGATGGGGGCTAGCGAATGTTATCAAAATGGAGGACTGTGTTTTTGTTCTGAAAATATTGAACTCAGTATTGAATCTTAAAAGCTGTAAATTGCTTAAGTGGAAAATGAGGATCAATACCTCCAGCTTGTGCTGAGTTTCACTGGAGCATTGCAACAGGCTCCGCATATGTTATGAAGATGTGGGTGTACTTTAAGGAAGTTAAAATCAGCAGAACTACAGGACTCAGCACCAAGTGTTATCAATAAAGTAACAATGTAACACTCAATCGAACAACTCAATTAGCTCGTTGCCTAGAGACAAAAACAAATTCAAATTCGAACAATTAGTTTAAATTATACCCCGATAAAAATACCAGTTTCCAATCCAGTATGAATTGAGTATGTTGACAATCTTAAAAGCCAATGACACAATCCAATGCTTTAGTGATATAAGACTGTTGAAAATTGAACAGTTGAGAGGAGAACCGCCAAGTCCTAGCATGTAATAGACTGCTTGAAAAAATATCTCTCTTAAAAGAACCTTTTTGATTAGTAATCTGTGACACAGAAATACCTAACAAGGAGAAATGAAAACAGAAATATCTGTAGACAAGAACCTACATCTGCCTGGTTTTGAGATAAGAAATGGTGTTTTGTAAATCTTCATTGGGAGTTCTATCAGACTCATATTATAGAAGGGAAGGTAAAAGATAGTTTGGAGAAAGAAATTGTAAATAGTGGTTCGTTAATTATTCTCTGTTATACTTTAAGAAATAAAGTTGTTAATTTATACATAACATAGTTCTTCGTCACTCAAATGTTTACAGATTACTGCACAGGGTAAATCTTTTCTATGTTGCTGGTTTTAAATTAAGCAGGAGGGTTTACCCCGTGTTGTAACAAACAGAAACGTGAGCATGACAGTAAGATGGTGTATGGAACAGACAGGTGACTATAAGGTCTGTCTGCAAGAATGAAGTTCTCAATCACATTCAGTTTCCATTTATGTTAATTAATATGTGATAAACTCATTCTGTTTATCAGGACTGAGTCTACTTTTGTTAAAGATTTCCAGTGAGTTATCCTTCCTGACTTGGTATCAGTAACTCAAGTTATAAGAAAGATTGATCGCCGTGAATCGATCCCAGATGTGTTTGTCAGACATGACCATGACATTACAGAATGGTGCCAGTAGTGGTCATGTGAAGATTTGTTTCACTGCACCTTTACAATGGATGGTACACAATAGAAACCAGTTGAGCAATGTGGTCGGGTGGCAAGACGCCTACATTCCTGAGCCCCACAGGGAGTTGCTTCTCCATGTGAATCATAGAAGACTTCCAGAAAAGGCTCAAGGGGCTGAATGGCCTATTCCACTTCCTACCTTTCTATCTTCCAATCAGGCTTGACAGGGAGAATGTTTCCACTAGTGTGGGAATCTCAAATTAGAGGATATGGTTATAGAATAAGGGGACACTTATTTAAAACTGAGATGTGAAGGAATCCCCATTTCCCAGAGGGTAGTGAATGTTTGGAATTCTCTGACCCAGAGAGCTGTGGAGGCTACATCAATGAAAGTATTTAAAGCGGAGGTAAGTAAATATTTGAAATAGTGGGTAGTTGAGGGCAATGAGGAATTAGCATGAGAGAGCAGTTGAGGCATGGAACAGTTCGGCCATGTTGGTATAGAATGGTCTCCAGGCCTGAGAGGCTGAATAGAGATCAGGGTCAAGATTAGAGTGGTGCTGGAAAAGCACAGCAGGTCAGGCAGCAACCGAGGAGCAGGAGGGCAACATGGTGGCACAGTGATTAGCACTGCTGCCTCACAGCGCCAGAGACCCGGGTTCAATTCCTGCCTCAGGCAACTGTCTGTGTGGAGTTTGCACATTCTCCCCGTGTCTGCGTGGGTTTCCTCCGGGTGCTCCGGTTTCCTCCTGCAGGCCAGGTGAATTGGCCATTCTAAATTGTCTGTAATGTTAGGTGCAGCGGTAAATGTAGGGGAATGGCTCTGGGTGGGTTGCTCTTCGGAGGGTCGGTGTGGACTTGTTGGGCCGAAGAGCCTGTTTCCGCACTGTAAGTAATCTAAAAAAAATCTACCCCAGCTCCTATTTCTTATGTATCATGGGGTAATAGCATCCAAAGTTGTGAATGGAAATATTTCTCTATGTATTCACCTTTTAATCAATATTGCATATTCATTACTCTGCTTTCTTCCGTTGTTTTCAATACTTTTAAATACAGTGATGGGTTTCTGGTAATGTCAGAAACCTGGCTGACCAAAAATACATTGGAGCATCTGATATATTTGGTTTTACTTCATGTAAGAAAGCTGAAAGGAATTACAAATCAGATCCTTTGAGTAATACAGCATGTGATGTGAAAATAACTTCAACTCTGACCTCAGAGGTAACAAACTGAGCTCGTACATTGCATTCAGTAGAGAAATGCTCTGAACAATAGAATAGCCCAGATTTTGCAATGGGAATGATGCAAGCCTATCAATGTTCTCCATCAGTACTCCACCAATATTGACAGGAGCTACTGGAGACCACATAAGCACAGTGTAACACAGAAATGCAGTGTCTTTGTCAATGATTCTGCACCTCCCCTGAGGGAGCGCTGCAGAGCTCCCTTCAAAAGGAAATCCTTGAACTGATCAGAACTTCATGTTTTACACCATTGACCTCACTGTCAAAACAAGTGGTATACAGACTAGGCTGTAACTGTATTTTTAACTGTAACATTTATGACTATTTATGAACACAACCTGACCTGAATGCATGTACTTCTTCATCTATGCCCTCGGGTGGTCTGACATATATCACCACCATCACCAACATGGGGAGGGAGTTCCTGAATCCACCCCCTGGCTGGAGCAGAGATTTAAACTTCTGCACTTGCCATCAATCTGATCCACACTGCTTGTTCAGCCAACAGGTCCTAGTGATTTCCCACCTACTACCTGGTATGAGCTGCTGTGGCACTGTGCAGTTTGACATGAACCAGGAGAAAGTGAGGACTGCCCACACTGGAGATCAGAGTCGAAAAGTGTGGTGCTGGAATTGTTCATCACTGTGACTGACAGGGAATTCCTCCCACTCTTTAAGCCGGCCATCATTATGGAAGGATTTGCTGTTGATATTTTCTCCGCCTGCCTTCGTTATGAGTGCACCCCTTTAGACAAGTCAAATGTCAAGTTTCTCCATAACAGTCAAAAAGACATATTTTTAAATTAACACTTTTAGCATGTGTTTATATTCATTTTAAGGGAGTTGGTTAGCTCAGTTGGCTGGAGGCTGATTTGCAATGCCAACTGCGTCAGTTCAATTCTTACACTGACTGAGATTACCATGAAGGACTCTCCTTCTAAATCTCTCCCCTCACCTGAGACAAGGTGAACCCTCAGGTTAAACCACCAACCATCGGCTCTCTCTAAGTTCTATGGTTCAGTCAGACCATGGCAACTTGATATTCCTTTCAGTTTACACCTCAATCCAATCATAAGTAGTCATTGTGCTATTTGAAAACTTTAATTAAAAGTGAAAAAAATATTTTTTTAACTTCCCAGTTTGCTGTGTGTGTGAAAATTAGCATGAAAAATAACACTTTTCATTGTATCTCCATACATATGCCAATAATAAATCAATCAATCAAGCAACACATATGATTATTTACCTGCCTTGCTAACATTAGGTTAATGAACCTCCTGATTTGGTGACAGACTCAAACCCCTTCCAGAAGGGGGAACAAATGAGTGATAGAGATTAATTGCTCTCTGACTGAAAATCCTAGATCAATATTTAATTGAATAAAAAGCACGTGTTGGGAATTTTCATGTTGACAGCACTTGGGCTCAGGTTCGAAATTGGTGAAGATAGATAAAAGACTGTTCTTTATGAAAGGGGTTTTGAGTGATCATTGAGTCCTGTAGCTGTTGTTAGTTTAGCATGTCATAATATTTGAGCTAGAGTGTAATATGGATTCAGCAAGGTCAGATACTATCAGTGGAGCTTATTAAAAGCAAGCTCCCTGTATGCTTTAATTGGCACAAGTTCTCACGGCTTTGCAGAGGGTGAAATGTATGTTCCTTCTCTGAAATGATGAAAAGATGTTGTGTTAATAAAGCTAGGGAGCTTCAAAGTGCTTAGAACTAAAATGACTTATTACTCTCAAAGAGTTTCAATAAAGTGATGGAGAGAAGCTTTTTATATTCATTTCTAAGCACCTCTAGCAGGCTCGATTCACATTTAATGAATAATAAGGTATGTCTGCATTCAGGGAAGGCCTGGGGGCATGTTTCAGTTGTTTCCATTCACTTAAATGTCATGCTGAATTGAAATAGATCAAAATATGACAGAAGAACCCTTCGACATGGACACTGACTCACACATGAAACATTATAGTTATCATTTGACCTCTCCCTCTCAGCCTTCCCAAGCAACAAACTAAATAATCTTTTATTATGAATGAGATGGGAGGAGTGAGCAGTGATTATCACTCTAGTCATAATACTCCACATGTTAAAACACAACTGTAATTGTTTTACCTAGTTCCAGGGATGGACAATCATATCCTTTCTCAAAATTAGACCGAGACTGAAAGGCTCCATCAACTTATTTCTTTAATAAACATAAAATTAAAGATTTATTCTAAAGAAAACTTATTGAAGATTGATGCAAAAACTGATTGAGACTCACATCGAGTTGTTGTGGTTCTGTTCGCCAAGCTGGGAATTTGTGTTGCAGATGTTTCGTCTCCTGTCTAGGTGACATCCTCAGTGCTTGGGAGCCTCCTGTGAAGCGCTTCTGTGATCTTTCCTCCGGCATTTGTAGTGGTTTGTCTCTGCCACTTCCGGTTGTCAGTTCCAGCTGTCCCTTGGCGTGGTCGGTATATTTGGTCCAGATCGATGGGCTTATTGATTGAATCTGTGGATGAGTGCCATGCCTCTAGGAATTCCCTGGCTGTTCTCTGTTTGGCGTGTCCTATAATAGCTGAAAATGTGTTGCTGGAAAAGCGCAGCAGGTCAGGCAGCAACCAAGGAGCAGGAGAATTGACGTTTCGGGCATGAGCCCTTCTTCAGGAGTCCTGATTCCTGAAGAAGGGCTCATGCCCGAAACATCGAATCTCCTGCTCCTTGGATGCTGCCTGACCTGCTGCGCTTTTCCAGCAACACATTTTCAGCTCTGATCTCCAGCATCTGCAGTCCTCACTTTCTCCTAGAAGATTTTATCCTATAATAGTAGTGCTGTCCCAGTTGAATTCATGTTGCATGTCATCTGCGTGTGTGGCTACTAAGGATAGCTGGTCGTGTCGTTTCGTGGCTAGTTGGTGTTCATGGATGCGGATCGTTAGCTGTCTTCCTGTTTGCCCTATGTAGTGTTTTGTGCAGTCCTTGCATGGGATTTTGTACACTACATTGGTTTTGCTCATGCTGGGTATCGGGTCCTTCCTTCTGGTGAGTTGTTGTCTGAGAGTGGCTGTCCCTACTCCAGCTCCTGGTCACTGCTGTCCCTACTCCAGCTCCTGGTCACTGCTGTCCCTACTCCAGCCCCTGGTCACTGTTGTCCCTACTCCAGCCCCTGGTCAGTGGTGTCCCTACTCCAGCCCGTGGTCACTGCTGCCCTTACTCCAGCCCCTGGTCACTGCTGTCCCTACTCCAGCCCCTGGTCACTGCTGTCCCTACTCCAGCCCCTGGTCACTGCTGCCCCTACTCCAGTCTGTGGTCACTGCTGTCCCTACTCCAGCCCCTGGTCAGTGGTATCTCTACTCCAGCCGCTGGTCACTGGTTTCCCTACTCCAACCCATGGTCACTGGTGTCCCTAATCCAGCCCCTGGTCACTGGTGTCCCTACTCCAGCCCTGGTCAGTGGTATCTCTACTCCAGCCGCTGGTCAGTGGCATCTCTACTCCAGTCCCTGGTCACTGCTGTCCCTACTCCAGCCCCTGGTCAGTGGCATCTCTACTCCAGCCCCTGGTCACTGCTGTCCCTACTCCAGCCCCTGGTCAGTGGTATCTCTACTCCAGCCCCTGGTCACTGCTGTCCCTACTCCAGCCCCTGGTCAGTGGCATCTCTACTCTAGCCCCTGGTCACTGATGTCCCTACTCCAGCCCCTGGTCAGTGGTATCTCTGCTCCAGCCCCTGGTCACTGGTGTCCCTACTCTAGCCACTGGTCAGTGGTGTCCCTGCACTAGCTGTTGGTGTCTCCCGTGACTGCTGATCCTGTTTCGGAAGTTGGTGCTTGGTCTCTGAAAGAAGGGAGTGAAGGGAAGGAGGTGAAAAGAACAAGAAGGAAAAGACTGGGTGGAGCAGAGCAGCTCCAACTAGAACATTGTATTCTAATGTCATCTTACTAGGAATATCAGGTCTTTCTCTATATAATTAAAGTTGAGAGGGACAGACCCTAAATCAGTAAGGGAGCTTAGTGTTATAGGGAAAAGGCAGGAAAGTGGACGTGAGGATTATCAGTTCAGACACAGTCTCAGTGAATGGCAGAACAGATTCAATGGACCGAATGGTCAACTTCTGTTCCTGCATCTTAAGGTCTGGTATTGAGACTAAACTTCAGGATTGTCAATTGATTTTGAATGCCACCAGCTGCCATGGTGAGATACTCCCAGGAGTATTAGCCCGGGTCTCTGGATTACTAGTCTGGTGACATTATGACTACGGCACTATCGTTCCCTCAATCATCTGTGCAATCATGTGTATGCATCCTCCTGAATGTGTATCGCTGCTCAGCAGGATGCTAAGAATAGCACAAAGATTTATTCATAGAGACATTATGCAATTGTTGAAGCGGAAAGAAGATGCAATGAATTTTTTTCAGGGTTGTACTGGTGTGATCTGTGAGTTATAGACCCTCTCCCTACCCCATGGCCACTTGTGCTGTGATTACATTCTATGCTGACAACTAACTCCAAACTCTCCTGGAAGACAAAGGAACCCTCCATAATTCAACTGGTTTTTTTTCTGAGCTGTAAATAACAAACATTAAAGTTCTGTGAGGGAATTTTCTGCATTCGGGTTTATTTTATCCATCCAGTTCACAGTGTAATATGTACAGGAATCTGCAAAATTATTCTGTGGAAAGAGTGAGTGTGGTGCAGTCAGTTGGAACCCTAACTTCTCACCCTTTTTCAACCTTAAAGAGTAATGTCCAGACCAACAAGACTGAGATTTCCTATTTCCAAAAGCTGAAAGGATCTTAAGTAAATTGAGTTTTGCTCCAGTTTCCATGTTGTTCCAATCCCAAATGAATCATGGGTCGAAAGTACTTTGTAATGCAGCATCAAGTTGGCAGAAGATAACAAGACAATGCAATAGCACACCATTGAAGTTTTGAAGGAAGGCGATGAAGCAGACAGGATGGAGGTTAGAGCCAGACTCTGGTCGTCAATCATGCCAAGGATTTGAAACCCTGGCAGAAAACACATTGCACCTTCTAATACAAACCTGTCAATTTCCCTGTCTTCCCAGTCACAGCCACGAATGGCTGTTACATCCAAATGTTGGGCTAGAAACAGTAATCTCGATTTTCCGATTTCTGCTCCACTCCTTTTTTACTAAACAAAAGGATTCCTCACTTCCGACCGGATATTCCCAACAGGGCTCCTTCAGAAAGGAAGAGGGGTGCTTTGGTTTTGATAGGTACCTTATAGCAGATAACAATCAGGTTAAGGCAAACCATTCCCCCTTTCACACAGTGGTCATTTGTTGTATTCTGTGACTTAAAGGTCCAGTTGCACAGAGAGCCACTTTGACAGCTCATTTGAAAGGTAAAAACAATCTCTGCAGATGCTGGAAATAAGATTCTGGATTAGTGGTGCTGGAAGAGCACAGCATTTCAGGCAGCATCGGATGCTGCCTGAACTGCTGTGCTCTTCCAGCACCACGAATCCAGAAGCTCATTTGAAAGGGTGAGTATGCCATACAAATGTGAATTTAGGCTGCAAGGAGGGGCTGGTACCAGGTGGATAGGTGGGTAAGGGACCATGTATGGTAGGTGCCACATGTGTAAGAGGTAAGAAGGCAGGTAGGTAAGTATCAGGTAGGTAGGATGTGGCTAGGTAATAGGTGCTGAGTATAGGGTGCAATGTGGAGAAAATTTCCACAATGACAGAGGGCCAAGGTGCAAGGTGATTTGGGGACCAGGTGAATAGGAGCTGGTGTACTTAGCGGGCAGGTCCAATGCCAGGCGAGGGGGACAGGGTCAGATTGCAGGGGATGGGAAATCCCAGCTTAAATAGATTAAATAGGTTAGTGGATCAAACTCTCAGAGTGCACTCACTCACCACCAAACTACATTCTCATAGCACCCGTGCCAATTGCTGGGCCAATTAGCACAGTCACATGTCACACAAATGGGCAACCTGTCTTGCTGGTCCTCAGTCTTCAGCCAAGACAGCATCTTACTGTGTCAGTCTCACGAGGGGGTCGTGGACAAGAGTAGCCAAGCCAAAGTCCCAGTTGGAGAATATCTCTGCCCTTGGCCGAGCGGGGCATTTTTGGAAAGCCAGTGCTTATCTGGAGCTGCAGCAACTTGTAAATGATGGCACAAACACACATGGTGCTGGCATTTTGTCAGATAGTGGCAATTTGTTCCAGGAATGGCACATGGCAAGATGGGGCTGGAATTACATTTGAATATAAGAACACAGGAACATAAGAACCAGGAGCAGGAGTGGGTCATCTGGCCCCTCGAGCCTGCTCCACCATTCAACAGGATCATGGTTGATGGACTCAGTTCATGACCTCAGTTCCACTTACCCGCCCTCTCACTGTAACTCTTAATTCCTTTATTGTTCAAAAAAAATCTATCTTAGCTTTAAAACCGTTTACTGAAGTAGCATCAACTGCTTCACTGGGCGGGGAATTCCATCGGTTTGCAAACCTCTGGATGAAGAAGTGTCTTCTTGAGGCCCAGTGTAGCAGCAAGTTTGGTAAAAGATGCCAAAAAATGGCTTGCTTAGCCTCACGGTAAAAGATACCTTCCAAAAAAACCCCAGTACAATTTGGATTTAACCAAAAACTACTTAAGAATCAATTATTTTTCTGCACACACAGTTGATTGTGTATGACATCAGTAAGACACTTATTTTTATTCATTCATAGGATGTGAACATTGTTGATTCAGGCAGTATTTATAGTCCATTCCTAGTTGTCCTTGCAGTAGTGGTTATGAGCTGTCTCCTTGGACTAATGCTGGAGAAACTCCGTAGATCTGGTAGCATCAGTGGAGTGAGAAACAGAATGATCTTTTCAGCATTTTTGGCTTTTGTATCAGATTTCCAGCATCCGCAGTGTATTCACCTGGAATTCTGCTGTCTTTACTGTACAAAGTTAAAAATCATACAACACCAGGTTATAGTCCAATAGGTTTAATTGGAAGCACTAGCTTTGGAACCACTTGTGGTGGCCACAACCACCTGATCAAGGAGTGACGCTCCGAAAGCTAGTGCTTCCAATTAAACCTGTTGGACTATAACCTGGTGTTGTGTGATTTTTAACTTTGTACACCCCAGTCCAACACTGGATCTCCAAATCACGTCTTTACTGTAGGTCACATGCAATGCTGTCGAGGAAGGAGTGCTAGGATTTTCGCCCAGCGACACTGAAAGAACGGTGATACATTTCCAAATCATGATGGTGTGTGCTTTGTTTGATACAAGTGGTTGTGCTCCCTTGTATCTGCTGCCCTTGTCCTTCTAGGTGGAAGTAGTTGTGGATCTGGAATTTGCTGAAGGCACTGGGGGAAGCCAACATCTTATGAACATTAACCCCTTCAGAGCGATTATCTTTTACTCAAGGTGGTGGATTCATTCCCTGCAATACTGATGCTGCTGCACCAGTTCTGGGACAGTGCTGCACTGTTGGAGGTGTTGCCTTTACTTATTTATTCCTCAATATTCATTCCTCCACTCCCATCACTGAAACAGATTAACTGATTATTGTCAGATTGAGGTTTGTGGAATCTTGCTGTACTTACATTGGCTGTTGTGATTTCCAAAATTCCAACTCTGACAGCATCATAAATCCTTTACTTGAAGCAAATTCTCTTCCTCTCAATCCTATTTGATTAGCCCTTTATCCTGAGGTTGTTTCTCCATACTTTTGTATCCCAGACCAGTGGAAACGATCTCTCATTGCTGCTCCATAGAACACTGGAAGAGAGTGAGTCCAGATCCAGGAGTTAATAGTTTAGGAATAAGGGTAAATCTTTTAGGACTGAGATGAGGAGAAATTTCTTCAGCCCGAGAGTGATGTGTCTGTCAGATTTGCTACCACAGGAAGTGGTTGAGGCCAGAACATTATGTGTGTTCAAGAAGGGAGTAGATGTAGCTCTTGTGGGATCAAGGGATATCAGGGGAAGGTGGAATTTGGGTATGGAACCCGAAAGATCAGCCATAGTCTTATTGAATAGTGGAGCAGGTTGGAGGAGTCAAGTGGACTGCTTTTGTTCCTATCTTCAATGTTTCTATGTTTTGAGGATCAGGGCCATCCCATACTCATACAAACATGGGCTATCTCTACTGTAAGCCACAGCCCCACCTCCATCATTCCCTTTGTTGTACACATTCACTTTGTCTTTCAGCTCTTTAACACAGCACAGATGCACACAAAAGACACTGCAGATAAGTGAAGTATTTATTCAGCTATTCATTTCAAGATTGGTACCAGGCCAGGCATGAATCTTTGTCTTTGATTGTTTAATTTATTACTGTATTGTGTGAGTGCACCTCCTTAGTGTTGCTATGACAGCTGATTTATGGCTGAATGAGAGGTAGGTTCAGATCGAGTTATTATCACACATCACAGCACAGAGTGGCTTGTGGGAGGGCGAGCAGCAACTGACACCCTTCAAAGAGCCAGCATAGATATGCGGGCCAAATGGCTTCTTTCTGTGCTGTATTTTTCCGGTGAATTCAGGCTGATGTAGCATTCCTCACACGTCATGGGACAGCAATCAGCCAACAACTACTCAGATAACACAGTCTTGGTTAAAGTGTTAGTATTTAAAGCTTTGTGAAAGAATTCACAGTTTGGGACCTATACATGCCTTTCCCAAACTCAAAACATGTCAACTTTAGGCCAAAGTAATGCTCCTCACAGAATTATTGCAGTGCTGAAGGAGGATATTTAGCCCATCATGCTTGCACCAGCTCTGTCACCTCCTGCCTTTTCCCCATATTTCTTTCCATCCATACAAACACCCAATGCTCTCAGGAATTCCTCAACTGAATCTGATTCCCCCCCTTCCCCACCAGATTTCCAGGCAGCTCACACCATCTGTTAACTACTTGCTGTGTGGAAAGATTTAGTTTTCTCATGTCACCCTTGGTCTTCTTGAATACTACTTTACATCTGTGCCCTGTCATTCCTGTTCCTTTTGCAAGAGGAAACAGCTTCACCCTATCTACTCTGTCCAGCCCTCTCATACAATCATAGAATCATAGAATCCCAATAGTGTGGAAACAGACCATTTGACCCAACAAGTCCACACTGACACTCCAAAGAGTAACCCACCCAGACCCATTCCCATTATTCTACATCTACCCTGACTAATGCACCAAACCTACACATCCCTGAACACTATGGGCAACTTAGCATGGCCAATTCACCTAACCTGCACATCTTTGGATTTTTGGATGTTGTAAAATTCAAACAGTTCTCCTCTCAGCCTTCATCTCTCCTAGGAGAACAGTCCCAACTCCTTCACTTTTATCCTCACCACTGAAGTGAACTGTAAACTTTTACAGTGCATTCACTGCTGCGTGGTCCAGTCCAAAGTTTGTGAGAAGTGGTTGGATCAAGTGAAAAACACCAGGCTTCATTGCTGTTTGTGAGAAAATGGCTGGGTTGGGGAGAAGGATGGGGGCCGTTAGTGGAGAATAAGGGGAAACTAGATTAGAGTGGTGCTGGAAAAGCACAGCAGGTCAGGCAGCATCTGAGGAGCAGGAAAATTGATGTTTTGGGTAAAAGCCCTTATTCCTGATGAAGGGCTTTTGCCCGAAGCGTCAATTTTCCTGCTCCTCGGATGCTGCCTGACCTGCTGTGCTTTTCCAGCACCACTCTGACTTCCAGCATCTGCAGTCTCCACTTCTGCCTAATAATGGGGGGGTAGGTGGGGTGGGGAGGGGGGGTCGGTGGTGGTGGGGGGTGGAAGGGGTTGGAGAAGTGGCAATGTTTCTGCTGAATGTCCAACATTTGTTTTAACAACAGGACTGCCATTTACACTATGAGAGGCAGACAGAGATGTACACAAGTTGCACTCAACCACTCGACATTTAAACACAGCCAGCGTCTTAACTCAACAAGTGCTCCTGGAAGTGGACATCCTCCCAACTGGTCTAATCTGAGCCGGTGTAGCCCACTGCACCTCAGGCAGAGAGCCCGTCAACAGCCCAGAGATTCAGATCAGAACACCGCACGGTGGCTCAGTGGTTAGCACTACTGACTCACAGTGCCAGGGACCCAGGTTTAGTTCCACCCTCAGGCGATTGTCTGTGTGGGGTTTGTACATTCTCCACAAGTGTCTGCATGGGTTTCCTCTGGGTGCTCTGGTTTTTCTCCCACAGTCGAAAGATGAGCAGGTTAGGGTGGACTGGCCATGGGAAATTACCTACAGTGTCCAGGGATTTGCAGACTGGGTGTGTTAGCCACGGGGAAATGGTGGGTCTGGGAGGGATGCTCTTCGTGGGGTCAGTGCAGACTCAATAGGCCGAATGGCCTGCTTCCACAGGATAGGGATCCTGTGATTCCCTGAAACACCTTGGTTTTAATGATATACTGATACATATGGAGCTGGTGTATGAGAGAGACAAGTCCTCTGTCCTGATTTGCTTGGTTACGGGTCAGGAGTGACAACAGCAGCCCACTTCAAGTCAAGGGGAACATCACATGCCTTCTCTTTGCCCAGTTTGCTGGAGAGACATAATTGAAAATTATTGATCAATCTGAGACTGCTGAAATTGTGACAATTCAGCTTAAACTTCTGAAGAACTGTTGATTAACAGGTCTCCAAGTAATAGGAAGAAATTGAAAGGAAATCATTCAAAGTAATTTAGAAAGCTGTAACCTACTTTTTAAAGTGGAATTTTTTAATGATAATGTATCATTGTAATATTGGGGGTCAGTTAGCTCAGTTTGCTGGAGAACTTGTTTATGAACCAGCGTGATGCCATTAGTATCAGTTCAATTGCTGCACTGGCTGAGGTTACTGCGTCGGACTCTCATTGTCAACCTCTCCCCTCACCTAAGGCGTGGGGACCCTCAGGTTAAACCACCACCAGTTGTCTCCCTCTGATGAGGGAGTGGGACTCTGGAAACTTTAACCTTATGTTAATATTATGCACCAAAGTTGTAAAATGATTATGGTTCATACTTCCATAAGTATTACAGTAAAGTATGTTATTACACCCTTCAGAAGTTTGCCTTTCTCAGGATACCTTTTTGCTCTCTGTGACTCCCATGTTGTCTCATTCATGTTTTTACAGTATTAAACATGTACAGTGTGGCGAGGTCAGATATCGCATGTGCACAGTCATAGGATCATGGAAATACATAGTTCATAGAACATCGATCAGAACAGCACAGGAACATGCCCTTCAGCCCACAATGTTGTGCCAAACTAAACTAAGCCCTTCTGCTGCCCTTGGTCCATATTCCTGCATTCCTGTGTTGTATATTCATGTGTTTATCTAAAGGTCCCTGTTGGATCTGCCTCCACCACCATCCTTGGCAGCACATTCCAGACCCTTACCATCCGCTATGTAAAAAAGACTTTCCACTCACATCTCCTTCAAACTTTCCCCTCTCGCCTTAAATTAATGCCCCACAGTTATAGACATTCCAACTCTGGGAGCAAGATTCTGACCGTCAACCCTATTTACGTATGTCATAACTTTGCAGACTTTAACCAAGTCTTCCCTCGGTCTCTGCCACTCCAGAGAAAACAACTCAAATATCTCTAGCCTCTTCTCATAACTCATAACCTCCAATCAAGGCAGCATCCTGGTAAACCTCTTCTGCACCCTCTCTAAAGTCTACGTATCCTTCCTGTAATGTGGTGACCCCCGTAATTGAATGAAATATTCTAAATGTGGTCTAACTAGCATCTTATAAAGCTGCAACATGGCACCCTGACTCTTGCACTTAATTCCCTAACTGGTAATGGCCTATTGGCCCATCAAGTCCATGCCCAGCCATACAAAAATGCTACTACCTAAACCAGTCCCACTTCTACATTAGGACCACAGCCTTGAATGTTATGATGCTTCAAGTGCTCAACATTTTAAAAGTTATAAGGCTTTCTCTCTCAATGACTCTCTCAGACAGTGCATTCCAAATCCTTACCACCATCAGAGTGAAAACATTCTCCTCAAATCCCCTCTATTTAGATTGCTTGATCAGTTTAGATTACTTACAGTGTGGAAACAGGCCCTTCGGCCCAACAAGACCACACTGACCCGCCGAAGCGCAGCCCATCCAGACCCATTCCCCTACATTTATCCCTTCACCTAACACTACAGGCAATTTAGCATGGCCTATTCACCGAAACTGCACATTTTTTGACTGTGGGAGGAAAGCAGAGCACCCAGAGGACACCCACGCAGACATGGGGAGAATGTGCAAACTCCACTCAGTCGGTCACCTGAGGCGGGAATTGAACCCAGGTCTCTGGTGCCGTGAGGCAGCAGTGCCACCATGCCGCCCACTAAACCCCCGCTTTTGACTTTAGTATTATATCCCCTTGTTTCTGACCCTTCAAATTTGCAGAAAAGCTGCTTTCATAATCTTATCCACCTCTATCAGTTCCATCTCAACTTTCTCTGCTCCAAAGAAAACAACCCAAGCTTATCCAGCTCTTCTCCATTGCTGAAATGCTCCATCCCAGGGAACATCCCGGGGAATCTCCTCTGCACCCTCTCCAGTGCAATCACATCCTTCCTACAGTGTGGGGACCAGAACTACACATGGTGCATAATGCACACGCTTCTGGCCATGACCTTCTCCTGGAGTTCTCACACACCGTTTACTCAGGGTGCCTTGAGATCGGAAATCAAAGGAAAATAATGATCACAAACTCCATGTCAGGGTGAAAAAAAAAATCAGCCATACTCCTCTCAAAGCTTGCAGACCAACCTTTCAGTTCAGTTAGAATTGTTTCCAGGTCGCCAGTGACTCGGGCAGTTTTGTGACCTGGAAATGTTCCCAGTGAAGGGCTTTTGCCCGAAACGTTGATTTCGCTGCTCGTTGGATGCTGCCTGAACTGCTGTGCTCTTCCAGCACCACTAATCCAGTATTTGATTTTCAGCATCTGCAGTCATTGTTTTTACCAGTTTCTAAGGTAGGCAGCTGAAGAAGTTCTTGGCTGAAAGGTAACCCACTCCCAATCTTCTCTTTTGTATGAATTCCACAGAGGCTAACTCAGACTGTATGCTATCAAAGGTGTGCTCAAGATCAGTGTGAGTGAAATCCAACTATTTAGTTCAGTGAGCATTTGGGCTTTCTGAGGAAGAGCTTTTTGCCAGAAACATCAATTTTCCTGTTCCTCAGAGGTTGCTTGACCTGCTGTGCTTTTCCAGCACCACACTCTCGACTCTTTGTCTGTCTCTGTCATTCTGATGCGTATAAATAAAGCCTCATTGATTTAACTAGTTAGCTAAGCTGATTTTAACTTTTAAATGATCATGTTTAGCATTCCTTAATTTCTTTTGAAGAATTTATTTTATTGTGTTGATGTGATCTATTTTGCTTCACAAATTGTACCACTTTTCTTCATAGCACAGTCTCTTTTGAAGTTCTTGTTGACTGATGGGTCAGATCTTCGGCAGATGGTGCTGGGTTTCTGGCAAAGGGAATCACCAGAGGTCTGACTATTTTGATTTGATTTCATTTCATATATTTCATATTTCATATATTGTTGCCACACATACCTAAGAACAGCAAACAGTTTAGTTTTGCATGCAGTACAGGCAGATCATAACATATGATGACATACAGGCCATAGGATGATTAAACAGAGTGAGGTATACAGAGTTACTGTTGCACAGAAGGTGCACAAAAGTGAGGTCAACATTAAAATTTAAATTTGAGTAGTCCGTTCAGCAATCGAATAACAGCAAGGAAGGGGCCCAAGAGGAACAGGAAGTGTTGGAAATGTTCCATACATGGGGGGGGACAGCTGTGCACAAGGTAACATTTGTTACTGGCCTTTCAACCGAACTAATGTGGGGCCAAAAGGCATTTTCTGTGCTGTAAACCTCTACAGCTATATGACTCTATCATAGATGTGTAGTGTTGTCCCTATTTATCTCCCTACAGATTGCTTGCTACCTGCTGAGTATTTCCAATCTCTTCTCTTTATATTTGACTGTCCTTGGAGGATTTGAACATTCTGCGTCGGGCACCTTCGACCTCTCTCTACCATTAGATTACTTACAGTGTGGAAACAGGCCTTTTGGCCCAACAAGTCCACATCAACCCGCTGAAGCGCAACCCATCCAGACCCATTCCCCTACATTTACCCCTTCACCTAACACTACGGGCAATTTAGCATGGCCAATTCACCTAACCTGCACATGTTTGGAGTGTGGGAGGAAACTGGAGCTCCCAGAAGAAACCCACGCAGTCACGGGGAGAATGTGCAAACTCCACACAGAGAGTCACCTGAGGCATGAACTGAACCTGGGTCTCTAGCGCTGTGAGGCAGCAGTGCTAACCACTGTGCCATCATACCTGTTACGGGTAGTCTTCTCCTGTAATGTGTGATGATATTATGGCTTTAAGAGATGTCCTTTTATTTTAAGAGAGGTTTTAAGACAGACGTGAGGAGATGTCTATTTAAATTCAATGAAGTAAACAGTTCGTGAGACCCTGGCTTTTCTTTAAAATTGTAACAATAGAGGCAGCCTGAATGGGTAGATTCAAGCTGCTACAGAACCAGGATTTTTAGTTTTAGTTTTTCAGTAGCAGTTGCTAGCATCTTGAAGCTGGGTTTGAAAACTGCAGTACATCTCTCCCTGCTACTCACTGTCTCAGAGTTTTCTCTTGATGTTTTTTTTCTTCCTGAACTGGAGAATTATCTGTGAGACAATCTATTTTACTGAATTTTGCTACTGCCAAGGTTATGTTTATGCATGTTACTCTATTGAAACATTTAGTTAGAACAAAGAACAATACAGCCCTTTGGCCCACCAAGCCTGCACTGACATATTTTGCCTTTCCATATTAAAACCATCTTCACTTATAGGATCCTATCCCTCTATTCCCCACTATCCATGTATTAGTCCAGTTTCTTCTTCAAAGCTGCTATTGTATTTGATTCTACCACCTCCACTGGCATGTGTTCCAGGCATTCCCCACCCTTTGTACGAAAAACTTGCCTCACATCTCTTTTAAACATCCCCCTTGCACCTTGAACCCGTGTCCCCTAGTAATTGATCTGTCCAACCTGGGAAAATGCCTCATACTTTCCAATCTATTCATTCCCTTCACAATCTTATAAACTTCTATCAGGTAGTTCCTCAACCTCCTGCATTCCAGTAAAACCAAACCCTGTTTATCCAACCTTTCTTTATAGCTAAAATCCCCCATACCAGGCAACATCCTGGTAAACCCTTTCAGTACCCTCTCCAAAACTGCCACATCCTTCTGGCAGTGTGGTTACTCAGTATTCTAAGTGTGACCTAACTAAAGTTCTATAAAACTGCAGCATAACTTGTCTAACCTGACACTCAATGCCCCTTTCATTTAAGTCAAGCATGCCATAAGCCTTTTTTACCACCTTATCTCCCTGCGCTGCCACCTTCAGTGATCTGTGGACCTGCACACCCACATCCTTCTGCATATCAATATTCCTAAGGGTTCTGCCATTCACTGTGTAATTTCCATCTGTCCTTGAGCTTCCAAAATGCATCACCTCACATTTTTCCACATTAAGCTCTATCTGCCATTTTTCTACTTATGCCTCCAACTGATCTATATCCTGCTGCATCCTCTGACAATCCTCCTTACTACCTGCAAGCCCCACCAATCTTTGTATCATCTGCGATATGTATATTATTTTGTTCAGCATTCCAAGAGAGTGCAGTTAAATCAAATTTTCTCTTTTAGTTTTTATTTAGTCTATATTTTAGCAGTAATGAAAAATAAAGTGTGTTTTGTTTAGTGTCAAGTAATTTGACGAATTGAGTTGCATCTGGGATGCAACACCTTACACTTACCTTTAAAATAAGGAACGGTTAGGGTCTAGACTAACTTCTACATATCTTTTGAGGGGGTTGGTCTGGCCCATAACAGATGAAAGAAGGGGAAGCCTGAGGGATGTTTGTTAGTGCTGCTGTAGGTGTGTGAGAGGTGATGAGATTGTCTGAAGGAGTGAGGAGGCAGCACAGAGGCTATGCAGGGTTAGTGGTGTAGAGGTGGGTTGGGGCAAAATTTTACAGACAATCGCGAGGATGACAGAGCATGAGGCTTGGTGGGGAAGTGTATGCAGCAGCAGTGATAGAGTGACTGTGAGGTGGTGGAGAGTTACCCCACACTTACCCTGGCAGAGTGACAAAGATCTAGATACACAGTGGCCCTTTAACAATGGCAAGTGTGCAAGGAATGCCAGAATCCTGAAGGATATCTGCTGAGGTGCTCTGGTAATGGCACATGGTAAGACAGGGTTGCAATTTGGATGCAAGAATCCCTACAGGGGTGGGTTAGGTAGCTAATGAGGCATGTCTGGTAAGATGGGGTGAAAGAACTTGCCAGCCATCCTGGAGAAACCTACCTCAAAAATCTCTGTGTGGTTTGGACTTGGCCAAAAGTGAATCAGCCCATTATTGGTGCACCTTCAGTTAGTCCATCTGTTATACACCTCCAATGCACACTAAGAAGGTTGAGTTAATACTCAGTGCCTAATAAATATATGACACTGTGCAAGAGACCCTGATAACGAGCATATGAAGTAACAGAGAGTAATAAAATTGATAACCTCATAATGAGAATTGATTGTACGAAAGAGAAGTTCTAATGCCAGAGCCTGTTAATGAGGTGTTCTGGATACGAGTGCGTGATTGTGAGAATGTGGTATTCCATTCAGGATGGTATAACTAGGAAACTGGGAGTGAGAGTGAGGTAAAAATAACTGGCAGGATGGTGTAGCTGAAAACCTTCAAATTAAAGTAATTATTTAATTCACAAATGGATAAATTGTGTGCATATTAAGCTTTCTCTAATCGGAATAGAATTGACTGAAATAATTCCGAACTAAGTCGCAGTCTGCAGAATTATCAATATAATCCAACCCAAAAAGAAGAGGACTGTTCATTTAGATTTAGCGAGTCTGAAAAGGAGGTTGGATTTCATGAAAATCCAAAATACTGATAAAATTCTCCAGACTTTCTTTTTGTTTTGCATTATACACAAGAGGATGCTTTTTACCTTTCAGCTCCTGGCCTGAATTAATCCAGCTTTCAGCTAAAACCCTATCGCAAAAGAGGGCTTTAATGAAAGTGCACAGTGCTCATGTATGAATAGCAGACCTCTTTGAAGCTATGTTCACAGAATGGAAGTAGCAGATGTACAGAAGTCTGCATTTATATAGAGCCCTTAAGGTAAACACATCCTCAGGCACTTCACAGAGTGTTATTAGATAACCTTTGAGACTGAACCATGGAAAGACCCATTAGGTTCAGATTTAGGTTTTATTGTCATGTATACTCAAGTGCAGGGATGCAGGAGTACAGTAAAAAGTGTTCAATGTCACCATTTCCAGCACCATCTTTGGTACAAAGTTACCCAAGTACAAAATTTTATGTGCAAAAATAGAAAAAAACTAAGTTCATCACTACAATCCTTTTTTCGTGTAAAGTAGAAAAATAAAGATAAACATTAAAAGATACCAAGACAGCCTCACAGCATTAACCACAGTGCTAGGTTTTAGATTAGATTCCCTACAGTGTGGAAACAGGCCCTTCGACACAACCAGTCCACACCGACCCTCTGAAGAGTAACTCACCCAGACTCATTTCCCTCTGACTAATGCAACTAACACTATGGACAATTTACCTGGCCTGCACATCTTTGGACCGTCGGAGGAAACCCACATGGGGAGAACTTGCAAACTCCACGCAGATGTTTGCCCGAGGCTGGAATCGAACCTGGGACCCTGGTGCTGTGAGACAGCAGTGCTCACCACTGAGCCACTGTGCAGCCCTAAAGGGTCAATGGAATGGAGGAGAGGGAAGAAAAGAGGTAGGGTGAGACTTGGAATTCCACAGCATAAAGCCCTTTCAGCTGAAAACAGGCCTGACAATGGCAGATTGATGGAAATCAAGGACATCCAAGAAAGCAGAATTCGAGGGATGCAGAGACCTCAGAGAATAATAGGGCTGATGAGATTGCTGAGTTCAAGAGAAAGCCATGAAGGGTGACAGCATTAAAGCTGAAATGTTGGATGGACCAGGAGCCAATATGATGAGTAACTGAGACCGTGGTACCAGTCAGGACACAGGCAGCAGAGCTTTGAGTGAACTCATGTTCACGGGGGACAAATGGCAGGAGAATGACCAGGGGACCATTGGAATGGTCCAAGTCTGGAGGTGACAAAAATATGTTTGAACGTTTGACAGGGATGATCAGAAGCATGAAAAATAAATGTTATCAGGTGATCTTAAGTGCTGAACAGAATGTAGGATTGAAAGGTCAGTTCAGAGTGAGATGGGAGACTGGGTTCGCCATAGTCTGATCCGACCTAAGCTAGTTAGGGAATCTAATCTAAAACAGTGCGACTCCTGCACTGTTACCTCCTGACTCCCCTCAAAAATCTGTTCCTGCCCATACTTTACTGTCCCATTTACAAGCTTTGCTTTGATTAACTTTAATGCATTGGCCACATCAATATTTACAGCACCTACTTCTCCTATTTCCTCAGGAGGCTAAGGAAATTTGGCACAGCAATGAAGACTCTTACCAATTTTTATAGATACGCAATGGAAAGTATCAAATCTGGATGCATCACAGCTTGATATGGCATCTGTTATTCCTAAGACTGACAGGAGCTGCTGAGAATTGTGACACAGCCGAATCCATCACGGAAACCAATCTTCCGTCCGTTGACTCCATCTACACTTCCCTGAAGCAACCAATATAAACAAAGGCCCCTGCAACCCCAGTTATACTCTTTCCACTCTTTTCCATTGGGCAGAAGATATAAAAGTTTATATACACATTGAAATAGTTTCAACAACAGCTTCTTCCACGCTATTATTGGACTTATGGATGGACGTCTCTGTTCATCTTGCTCTCTGTGCACTTTCTCTGCAGCTGTCACATTGTATTCCTCACTCTGCTATGTTATCCTAATGCACTTTTTATGGTATGATCTGCCTGTATGACAGGTAAAACAAAACTTTTCACTGTGTATAGCTGCATGTGACAATTATAAATGAACTAATCTGTAAATGTTCCCATTGCCTCTCATTTGAATTGCTATCTGGCATCCAATGCTACTGACAAGAAATCATTTCCTGTGGTTTTGATGCCTTTCATAATCTCCATTCCCTCACGTTCAACATTATGCCTCTCCTAGACAACAGTCAGCAGCTGAATTGGAGTCTCACAGACAATAATTAAAGGCAAAATACTGAGGATGCTAGAAATCTAAAACAAAAATGGGAATTGTTGGAGAAATTCAGCATGCCTACAGCATCAGTGGAGAGAGAAACAGAATTAATATTTCGAGTTCAATATGACTTTTCTTTTAAACTATTCACAGTCTTGACATCCAGAGATTCGAACCATGTGTCTACTTGATTATGGACATTTCCACCTCTGTAATATGGATAATGTCTCTCCCCATCTCACATGTAATTTTAAATCTTCCCCTGCTACCTTCACACTTATTCTGATGCTCTCTTCTCCAGCTTGACCTCCCTCCTTTAACAGAAAACAAAGAATGGCAGACAGTGGAGATCTGAAAGCAAAACAACTGAAATTGGTGGCAAAACCCAGCAGGTCAGGCAGTACCTGTGGGGAGAAAGCAGAGCTAATGTTTTGAGTCCGATGACTCTTTATCAGAATTGATAGCTACTCCAAAAAGTTAGCGTTAATGCTGAAGATGAGGTAGTGGGAGGTGGGGATTGTAGGTGGGGGGTGCAAGGGGACTGTAAGTATTGAGAGGTGAGCAGAGAGGTGGAGACAGACTCCAGATAGTGAGTGATGTGAAAGGGGATAGCCAAATGAAGGGATTATTGACAGTAGGTGTTGTGATTGCAATTAGGTCAGCCAGCTGGACCTGATAGGTCTGCTAATCTAATCTAATCAGGGAGCACTGGCTGACATAAAAGAGATTAAATATCAGGAATGCAGACACTGTGGTACCTGACTCGATGTGAAGCAGTACTAAAGTCAAGCACTGCTCGCGTTTAAATAGTGGGTGACTTGGGGGTGATAGGATAGCAGCCTTTGTGGAGTTATTTCAATAAACCAAAACAGAGGGAAGCCGAATAAGTAACAATGAGTCAGAGCGAATAGTTTAACTGTGCTGAAAGCAACTCATGTCATAGCAGGACCAAGTATGGTGTGGGTAAAAAAACATGGAAAGATAGAATCACGGTGTCAAGTTATTGAACTTAACGGTGAGTCTTAGACACCTTTCTTTAACTTGAATTCATCCAAAATTCTGTCACTGTTTCCTAACTCAAAACAAATTTCATTCCCCTATCACTTCTGTGCCCAGTGCCCCTGCCCCTAACTAGCAGACCTTCATGTTTCCATATGTTTCCAAATCAACCATTTTTCTATAATGGACCTCTGTATCTCTGTAACTTTCCCCAGGATCTGAGACCTCTAAGCCAGCAGTTCAAATCCAGACCAATTTGATATTAAAACAATGTTGCATGGGAGATTATGAAGTATATCAATCTCAACTTTAATTTTCAGAATCAGGCAACAATGTGCAATTCCCTTTTAAATCTCACTGAGAATTAGAGAGAAGAAAGTAATTGACGCACGCTGGTAAGTTCTCCATTTGGAGTGCTGTTAATTTTATTGATTCACTCAGTGCAAACTGACATTTTTCTGTGTAAATATTTTATCCTTTTAATCAATCTTCCCCATAATTGCTTTTTATATTTGTCTTTAATTTTTAATTAAGCATTCTGCAGGAACAATATTAAACATCAAAGTGGTACAGAGAGAGATAAGAGTGCACATGGGAATCCAAAACCAATAAGAATGATCTTTTCAGAGAGAAAAAAAAACATTTTGCAGAGGCAAGTTCTGTTCTGAACCTTTTAGGTAAAAGCGATGTCGTTAAGTACCATGTGGGGATTAGATAGAGGCTCGGTCAGTCTCTGACCATTTAATATTTTCTCTGCTAGTCTTGCTCACCATGGAAAACTCAATTACTTTTGTGGAGAAAGGCCCAATTGAATTGAATGGCTGTTGGAAATTTTAATTGGACAGTTCAAGGCTTCTCTGGGATTTGGGATAAATCCTACCTGTCAAGAACTGCCGATAAAGCAGTGACCTGTGACTCTCCATTTCCCTTAGTGAGTGCAGGAAGAGGTTTTCAACAGACCCCTCCTTCCCGACGATGGATCCAAAGACTTGGAACCCAATGCCTGGAAATGTGGATGAGGACCATTGGCAATCCAATAGGGTTTATTGGTCCACATTCAGTAAGTCCTGGAAATCTATGTGACTGTCATTTAATCCCTATGGCCCCTCTGAAACCCAGTAGGCACTGAGGTAACCTGTTAAGACCCCAATTACCTACCTGGTGACGATGGGCAGTTTTCTTACTTTGCCTCCAACTGGATTTTCTTTTTATTTTACAAAGCAATGCTTATTTTAGCCTCCTTAAGATAAGGGTTTGAGCTGGGATATCATGGCCTTGAAGAATCTAATAGACATTTACTAAAGTTAATTATTATGTACAAATGTTACATTTCTCAGACACATAAGTGTCTTGGCTGTTGTTAAGCTATTAAGTTATAATAGAGCAGCAGGATATCATGCTTCAAGTGATCTGAGGTAAGATGGAGATATGCAATGAAACAGTGTTGACGTCATGAGCGTGTCTCTTGAAGGTATATTGACTGTGCATCTTAACCAAAAGGTAGGATGCTACAGCCAGCCCTTCACATCCTGCATTTAATTAACGAGAGTTTTCCATACCTGGAGAATGTGTGTTTCTGCCCAATTCTCCTGGCCACTCACCATCATGCTAATTCTAGTAGGTTCCACTAAATCTGACCCTCATCTGTGACCCTCACCTCCCACCAAATACAAACAGAAATTTGCTTTTAACTTGCACTTTTCATAATCCTAGGGCATTCCAAAGTGCTTCACAGTCATTGAAGTACTCAGTGTTTAATCAGAAACATATTGACAAATTTTCATATGACAAGATCCAGCCAGCAGTGTTAATGTATAGATGAGATACTCTGTTTTGAATGAGGTTGATGAGGGATATCTATTGATCTGGATATAAAAGAAGAATATTGTGTCGATGGGATCATTTACATGCACCTGAACTGGCTTCTTTTTTAATATCTCATCTTAAAAACTACACCTCTGACAGTCTAACATTAACTCTGCATATCACTGGGTGAGGAGCTTGAGTTTTTATGTTGAAATGTCTGGAGGTGATCCGTAAATTTACAACTTTCTGAAACAGAGAGTATGATCAGCTGAGCCACACCTCCTTGATGAGTGCCTTTCCAATACTCAACTGAGGCTCAGCCAAATAATGGCACTTAATGTGAGGTTCCAAGAAATGATCCTTGCACCTGGAGCAACAATTCATGTGAGATAGGGAGATCAGATGACATTCATAGGCAGTCTTTCAAATTAGCCTTAACAATGAGTTATCACAACATCATAAATCCTTCCTACATTAGCCATGAATTGTAATAATATATGGTCCTAAATTCAGCTATGACTAATAAATACCTCAAAATCCACACCACAGGTGACTTTGTATGTTTATACATCCCATCCTGAGTGGATAATTACAATGTTTGTGTTGACAAGTGGCAAGTACACTTGTGTCACGCAAGTTCCAGGCGATGTCCATCTCCAGCAAAAAGGAAATGAACCTCGCCCCCTGACGTTCATTAGCATTATCATCACTGAATCCCCCACTATCAACATCCTTGGGATTACCATTGACCAGAAACTGAACTGGATTAGTCATATAAATACAGTGGTGACAAGAGCAGGTCAGAAGCTTGGAATTCTGCAGTGAGTAACTCATCTCTTGACTCCCTATCCATCATCTACAAAACACAAGTCAGGAGTCTGAGGAATACTCCCTATTTGCCTGGATGAGTGCAGATACAATAACACTTAAGATGATTGACAACACCAAAGACAAAGATGTCGACTTGACAGACACCGTGTCCACAATTAGTCACTCGCTTTATATCTGCTGTTCAATAGCAACAGTGTGTACTGTCTACGTGATGCACTGAAGAATTTACCAAAGATCCGAAGGCAGCACCTTCGAAGGACAAAGACAGCAGATAAGTCTGGATGCTGAATGGTTTGGAGGAGAAAATCAACACCCTCAAGTCCCTCTCTAAGCTACTTATCATCCTGACTTGTCCTTCAGTGTCGCTGAGTCAAAATCCTGAAACTTGCTCCCTAATGGGTCTAGGTAAAAACAATGACTGCAGATTCTGGAAACCAGCTTTTGGATTAGAGCTGCTGGAAGAGCACAGCAGTTCAGGCAGCATCTGAGGAGCAGCAAAATCTCTAATGGGTCGACCTACAGCACATGGACTACATAGGGCTGCAGTGCCCAAATGCTGTTCCTATTTTTGGGCAGGTCTAGAATGGCCATCGACTTTGTCCTATTTTGAATCAGTTGTTAATTGAGATATGTTCTGCCCACACAGGGACATAGTACAATTTTGAAGCAGAGATGGTGTTTTCTGCGAAGGATCATTGAATGTTTATCCCTCAACCAACATGGCCAAAATCAGATTGTCTGGTCATTTGCTATTTATGAATTGTTTTCTACGTCACGTTTTCTACATCACAGCTATGACTGTATGTTGATATTGGCTGTGAAGTGGTTTGGATTTCCTGATGTTGTGAAGGGTGCTATACGAATGCAACTTCTTCCTTTTGTCTCTTTGTCAGCTATTGAAATAGAAATGTTAGCACATTTAAAATAAATAAGACAATCACTCTACTACCTTTATACCTTTGAGATATGCCTATGATATGATCTCTGTATCTGACCAGAGAGAATAAAGGTCTCCAATTCCACCATACCAGGGGTCACTTGAAGCATAACATGTTGACAAAAGCCTGTTACTATTTGTATTAGCTTCATTCTAGCTCAGGCATGTGATTGTAATGCATGTTGATCCCAGGAGGTGGGATAAAGATTGACTGAATCTTCCGGTATTTCATTACTCACATCTCCTTGTTATGTTACTGTAATAAGCTTACTGCATCTGGTGCAAATACCCTGCAGAAGGCAAAACCTGCTGCAGAGAGGCAGCACTCAACCAAAATCAAACTTTAATTTGTGCATTGACCAGAACTGACAGCATGAGCCTTCAATAAGGACACTAACTGCATGATTAAAGAGCTGGGAACTGTGTTCTTTTCTGCTCTCTTTTGCCCATCTGTTGCAATCACTGCTAGTCTTCCACTTGTCAAACAGACCTGACCTTTGACAAGTAAATTTATTTTTTTTAAAATCAGAATATGTTGCCAAGTTAAATTAACTTTATGCACATGAGCAGCAGTACATAAACTGGTGATGACACTGCCTGCTCTTCCATCCCCATAGCTCGGAGAAGAGGCCACTGATTTGCTTGTCACCCAAGGCAAACACAGCTTCAGAACTCTCTACAGAGTAAAGAGGCATCTCAGAATCTACGTGTCTCAAATCACACAGATTTAGATGGAATAGTTCATTGACCCTGAAAGAGAGTCACTGGAAAGTTTATACTGTGGGATTATTTTATCTCACTGTGGAGTTCAGTTCTCAGCTGTGAGTTGCTTGTCTTCAAACTCTGATGTTTCATTCAGCAACATTAAAGTCTTCAAATGGTGAGAGTATTTGGAGAAGAGACACAGTCTTAATCAGAAGGGGTGGGTGGGGAAGGAGAAATTGTTTCTGGTGTGCTAATTCAATTGTTGTACATTGTAGTCTGACAGGTTAGTAGAAACAAGGAGGTAAAAACAAGGACTGCAGATGCTGGAAACCGGACTCTAGGAAAGCACAGCAGTTCAGGCAGCATCAGAGGAGCAGGAAAATATATGTTTCGGGCAAAAGCCCTTCATCAGGAATAGAGGGTAGAAACAGATTCCACAATAACTTCACAGGAACCTGGATAAAGATTATCTTCATAAAGGGCTAACAAGGTTTTTGTGGAACCCCTGTCCCTAGGAGTTACAAGTGAGGGCTTTGATTTCTCCAAAATATATAAAGGATCTCCAACTTGGTATGGAGGGAATAATTTCAAAGATAGAAGATGGCACAAAATTTGGGAGAAATGTAATTTCTAGTCAGGTTTTTCAGAGATTTTATTACACACCTCAGAAGCATTTGGGACTTGAATCTGGAACTCCTGGTCCAGAGGAGGGGCACATACAACTGCACCACAAGCAACTTCTGGGTGAATTGTAAACTACAAGGAGAGCAGGGCAGAAATTTAAAAGGACATTGACTAGTTGGTGGAGTGGGTAAACAGACGGCAGATGGAATTCAATGTGGAAAAGTATGAGGTAATATATTTTGGTACAAAGTGCATGGAAACCATTCTATTATCTGTGCAAAGGGTATCGAGGATGGCAGGATGGGTAGAAAGAGCATAAGCAATAATAAATTGAGGGGCAGTGATGGCCTAGTGGCATTATCACTGTATTATTATTCCTGAGAACGAGGCAGCAATCTGGGGAATCAGGTTTGTATCCTAACTGGGCAAATAGAGTCTAATGATGACCATGATTTTCGGAAGAACCCATCTATTCAATAATGTCTTTCAGGAAGGGAACTGCCATCCTTACCTGAACTAGTTGACATGTGACGCCACAGCAACGTGGTTCTTAACTGCCCTCTGGGCAAATAAGAGATGGGCAATAAATGCTGGCCGAGCCAGTGATACCCTCATCCCATGAATAAATTTTTAAAAATAAAGCATGCAGTATTTAATGGCATTGTAGGTCAAACAAAAGCAGGTAGACTGCAGCAGTTCTGGAAGCCAGCTCACCCCCAGCTTCTCAAGGGGCAACTAGGGATGGGCAATAAATACTGACCCAGCCAGCGACACCCACATCCCACAAATGAATAAAAAATAAATTCAAGCTACATCAATACGAGTATAGAGAACAAGAGCAGAGAGGATATGCTGATTTAGAGTCATAGAGTCATAGAGATGTACAGCATGGAAACAGACCCTTCGGTCCGACCAAATATCCCAACCCAATCTAGTCCCACCTGCCAGCACCCGGCCCATATCCCTCCAAACCCTTCCTATTCATATACCCATCCAAATGCCTCTTAAATGTTGCAATTGTACCAGCCACCACCACTTCCTCTGGCAGCTCATTCCATACACATACTACCCTCTGCGTGAAACATTGCCCCTTAGGTCTCTTTTATTCCTTCCCCTCTCACCCTAAACCTATGCCCTCTAGTTCTGGACTCCCCGATCCCAGGGAAAAGACTTTATCTATTTACCCTATCCATGCCCCTCATAATTTTGTAAACCTCTATAAGGTCACCCCTCAGCCTCCAATGCTCCAGGGAAAACAGCCACAGCCTGTTCAGCCTCTCCCTATAGCTCAAATCCTCCAACCCTGGCAACATCCTTGTAAATCTTTTCTGAACCATTTCAAAATTCACAACATCTTTCCAACAGGAAGGAGACCAGAATTGCATGCAATATTCCAACAGTGGCCTAACCAATGTCCTGTACAGACACAACATGACCTCCCAACTCCTGTCCTCAATTCTCTGATCAATAAAGGAAAGCATATCAAACGCCTTCTTCACTATCCTATCTACCTGCGACTCTACTTGCAAGGAGCTATGAACCTGCACTCCAAGGTCTCTTTGTTCAGCAACACTCCCTAGGACCTTACCATTAATTGTATAGGTCCTGCTAAGATTTGGTTTCCCAAAATGCAGCTCCTCGCATTTATCTGCATGCCACTTCTCAGCCTATTGGCCCATCTGGTCAACATCCTGTTTTAATTTGAGGTAACCCTCTTCGCTGTCCATTACACCTTCAATTTTGGTGTCATCTGCAAACTTACTAACTGTACCTCTTATGCTCGCATCCAAATCATTTATGTAAATGACAAAAAGTAGAGGATCCAGCACGAGCCTTGTGGCACTCCACTGGTCACAGGCCTCCAGTCTGAAAAACAACCCTCCACCACCACCCTCTCTCTTCTACCTTTGAGCCAGTTATGTATCCAAATGGCTAGTTCTCCCTGTATTCTGTGAGATCTAACCTTGCTCACCAGTCTCCCATGGGGAACCTTGTTGAACGCCTTACTGAAGTCCATATAGATCACATCTACTGCTCTGCCCTCATCAATCTTCTTTGTTACTTCTTCAAAAAACTCAGTCAAGTTTGTGAGACATGATTTCCCACGCACAAAGCCATGTTGACTATCCCTAATCAGTCCTTGCCTTTCCAAATACATGTACATCCTGTCCCTCAGGATTCCCTCCAACAACTTGCCCACCACTGAGATCAGGCTCACTGGTCTATAGTTCCCTGGCTTGTCTTTGCCACCCTTCTTAAACAGTGGCACCATGTTTGCCAACCTTCAGTCTTCCAGAAGAGGATTTTAAAAAAAGACACAAGTTAGTCCTCAGCTGGAGTATTGCGAGAGTTCTGGGTACCATATTACAGGAAGGATGTGAACGGCATGCAGAACAGGGTTACAAGAATGGTTCCAGCGATGAAATTCTTCAGTTATAGAGAAAGATTGGAGAGGTTGAAACTGTTCTCCTTGGAGAAGAGAGGATTCAGAGGAGATCTGATTCACGTTTTCAAAATCACGAGGAGTCTGGACAGATTGGATGGGGAGGAACCGACCTCACACATAAGAGACCCACCGAGTGCAGTCTTTAAAGATTTTGGAAATTAAGCAAATACAATGCGAGGGAACAATCTTTTTTTTCATGTAGACAGCAATTAAGTCAATGATCCACTGCCAGGAATTGGAGGCTGGTTCAATGGAGGCATTCGGTGATTGTTGAAGTAGAAACAATATGCAGGGTTACAGAGAAGAGGCAAAAGACTGATACAGAGCCAAAATGGCCAGAGAGTGAGTTCAGACACAATGGACCAAAAGGCCTTGCTTTTCAATGTAGCAATTCTGTGATGTCCATGTCAATGACAACACAAACACTCAACAAGATCTTCTCAGCTGGATAAGTTGCTATCCTTTCTCTCAAATCTGTTTCTTGCTTCTTAGTCCTGATGAATGCAAGACAAAAGCTTCAACTCCTCATCTCCTTTTATTAATATTTAAATCCTGCCCCTACTAAGTGGGTACTTCCTACGTACAGGGTACTGTGATAAATAAAAAAGAGAGGAACAGGAACAGGGTGCACTTATATTCAATATGATTACAGATGATCCAACGTTCCTAGCGTCCATTTTCTCATAAATCCCCACAAAGAATTCCCCAACTGACCAAGAATCTATCTCAGTCTTTAATATGCAAAAGAACTCTGCCCCTATAGCTCTCTGTGGCAAGGAATTCCAAATACTCACAACCCTCTGGGAGAAGAAATTCCTCCTTATCCCGGTCTTAAATTAATGCCCCTTTATATTGAGACCATGTCACATGGTCTAAGACTCTCCCAACAGGGAAAAAAATCCTCTCAGCATTTATCCTGAAAAACCCATGAGGAATCCTATTTGATTCAAGAATCCCTACAGTGCAAAAGGAGGACGTTCAGCCTATCGAGTCCACACTGACTCTGGGAAGAGAATCCCATCCAGACCCACCCACTATTCCCATAGCCCCACATTTATCATGGCTAACTCACTTAGTCTGTACATCTTTGGACTGTGAAAGGAAACTCACACAGACACAAGGAGAATGTGTAAACTCCACACAGACAGTCACCTGAGGCTGGAATCGAACCTGAGTCCCTGGTGCTGTGAGGCAGCAATGCTAACCACTTAGCCACTGTGCCAAAAAGATCAAGCTCCATTCTTCTAAACATCAGTAGGTAGACATGTGATCATATCCAAAGATTGAGTTGAGGTGGAAAGTCAAGAATGATCTTGATTGGTGGAACAGGCTTAAAAAGCCTACCCCCAGCTTTTCCTTTTTCTGTTCCGATGGAGGAGAAAAATAAAATTTACATTTAGATGGTTTCTTATCACGTTAAAATGTCCTAAAAAATGATGTACAATACGGTTTCTTTTGAAGTGACTTGCATACATAAATACCACATCTGTTTCCATCAGCAATGTTTGACAAGCAGTATTATTTTTTTTTAACCAGAAAGAAATATTATCCTCCTGAATTTGTCAACATTTTTCTTCTTACTATTTTACTTTGCTAACCCTCTCTGTCTGAAATGGTTAAATCGACACAGCGTATTCATTTTTCTCAATTTTGTGATACATGTGTCATTGACAAGGTTTCCAATTTCTTCCTTCTTCGACCTCGATGGGAAAAGCAATTGATGTGATTTATATATCACCCTGGGCTGTTGTGAGAGGGATACAAACAGATGACAAAGAGATATTGATAAGTCAGTGGGCAAAAAAGTGGGCAAGGAGAACATAATGTGTGAAAACATGAAGTTGTTCATTTTGGAAGGGAAAACAAAAGAAGAGATTATTATTTAGTTGGGAAAAACAAAGAGACTTGGAGTTACTTGTACACAAAACACCGAAAGCCAGCACACAGGGACAGCAGGTAATCAGGAAGGCTAATGGAATGTTGACCCTTATTTCAAGGGAGTTGGAAGATAAGAGCAGGGAAGTCTTACTGCAACTGAACATGTGGCTAATGAGACCGCATCTGGAGTACAATGAGCATCCTGGTTCCCTTATTGAAGGAAAGATATAATTTCATTGGAAGCTGTTCAGAGAAGTTTCACTCAGATGATTCCTGGTAGAGAGGCATTGTCTTATGAGCAAAGGCTAAACAAGTAGGCACTCCACTCATTGGAGTTTAACAGAATGAGAGGTGATCTCATTGAAGCATATAGGCTTCTGAAAGGACTTGTAAGGGCAAATGCTGAGAGGATGTTTCCCCTCATGGGAGAATCCAGGACCATAGTCTCAGAGTAAAGGGGCGCCAAGTTAAGACTGAGATAAGGAGGCATTACTTCTCTGAGAGGGTTGTGAGTCTGGGCCAAGGTTCTTGTTCACATTTTAGGCCGAGATCAATAGATTCTTGGTCAGTCGAGGAATCAAGGATTATGGGGAAAGGTCAGGAAATTGGACTTGGGGAATGTCAGATCATTCATGATTGCTTTGAATGGTGGAACAAGCTTGAGGGGCTGAAAGGCCTACTCCTGTTCCTATTTCTTCTGGCTTGATCTGACCCACACCCCAACTCTTCTTGTGGCAGCTCCAGCCTGATTTTCAGGCATTTGGTCTCAATATTCCTAGTCCAGGCACAGGTTGCCCAGAATTATTGCTCTTAATCTCCATGGATCTTACAAACTGCTGAATTCCAGGAAGAGAATCATAGGTGAAAGTGAGGACGGCAGATGTTGGAGATCAGAGTCAAAAGATTTGGTGCTGGGAAAGCACAGCCGGTCAGGCAGCATCCGAAGAGCAGGAGATTCAACATTTCGAGCATAAACCCTTCATCAGAAGTGGACAGATTCCCTGATCTATACCATCTAGAATGACAAGGGCAATGAAGGTATGGGAACACCATCATCGGAAAGTTCACTTCCAAGCCACTCGCCTTCCTCACTTGGGAATACACACTACTTTTGCCATCAGTTGGTGAAAATCCTGGAGCTCCCTCCCAAATGTCATTGTTCATGCTCACCCAAGGTCCACAATGGTCCAAAATGCCCACTCACCATCATCTTCTCAAGGTCAGTTAAGGTTTGCAATAAATTCTGGCTTAGCTACTGGTACTTACATCTCACCAATAAATATCAAAAACTAAGTGTCCAAAATGAAGGCTGGCTGAAGGCCCTTTGTGAATTTATGCACAGCTCAGGATAACAGCAATAGAGATGGTGACAGAACATAATATTGGGGCTGAAGCACAGACTTAGAAACTGGCAACCAGTTCCTCAAGTCCAGCCCGATCTGGGGGGATTGTGGCTTGGGGTCTACCTGCATGGAAATAATTTCCACTTGACTATATCTATCTACTGGTGCCCTGAAAATTAGCAATGTGCTTTGTTAACTTTGAACATGCGTCTCGTGATGCTCCAACTACATGCTGTGCTCCCATCTTCTCTGAGGAGACAAGCTGCAGACAGAGCAAGAGAGCCCCTATCATCTCAGGCAGAGTGCATTCACCTTGGAAATCCCTGAAATGGCTACCACTTTAGGTGGCTTCCTTCTGCTTTTAGGAGTGTTACTTTCCATATTTACAACCAAACTCTAGAAAACTGCCTGAGGTGAATCACTACAGTGCAATTTTCTGACCCTTTCTCTCATTATCCAGCCTCCAAAGAGATTGGAAAAACTCCTTCCTTGAACCCTATTTCTAAAAAGCACACTTGCCCTTTTTGCTCAGACCTTTGAGTATAGGAGTTGGAACATCATGTTGAGGTTGTACAAACATTGATGAGACCCCTTCTGGAGTTCTGTGTGCAGTTCTGGTCTCCCTGTTATAGGAAGGACCTTATTAAATTGGTGAGTTAAAAGGAGAGGCTGGATAGTCTAGGACTTTTTTCCCTGGAGTGTAAGAGGTTGAGCGGTGCCATTATTGAGCTTTAGAAAATCATGACAGGTGTAGACAAGATGAATGGCAGGTGAATTTTCCCCAGGCTGGAGGATTCCAAGACTGGGGGTATATTTTTAAGGTGAAAGGAGTAAGATTTTAAAAAGACATAAGGGCCAATTTTTTTACACAGAGAGTAGTTCGTATGTGGAACAAACTTCCAGAGGAAGTTATAAATGCACGTACAGTTATAACATTTAAAAGAAATACATGAATAAGAAAGGTTTGGAGGGATATGGGCCAAGGGCTGGCAGGTTGGACTAGCTTAGTTTGGGATGATGGTCAGCACGGAATGATTGGACTGAAGGGTCTGTTTCCATGTTGTATGACTCTATGATTCTGTAAGTCCACAGATACAGCCAAACCTGCTGAGTTTTTTTCTGTACTTGCTATACTTACTCCTGTAAATGAAGGGCTTTTGCCCGAAGCATCAATTTTCCTGTTCCTCAGATGCTGCCTGACCTGCCGTGCTTTTCCAGCACCACTCTAATCTAGACTGTACTTACTCCTGTGTAAACCAGTTGGGCTGAGTGGCCAGTTTCTTTGCTGTAGTCTATGTAATTCCTCCAGTGTCTAAGAAAATAGCCTATAGCTACAGGGCAAGGACTTTATTGTTGATTTACTTGCTATTTTGTAAATGGATTTTTCTTAGCAACACGACTATTGGTTCCTTAGGCAGAAGGACATTGATGAAATGTTTATAGATTAGTGTTAGACAACAGGGACAGGGAGAAAAGTCTCAACACAGGAAGCAAACATGAATAAGAAAGCAAACTAAACATAGAAAAGTGCGCGAAAGCATTCTCAGGAAAAATATGCATCAAAATTGCGTATTTTGAACAATAAAAACAATATGTTGAACAGAAAAAAACTGCCTTTCCAGGGATTAAGATTGAGAAATAATGAAAAGAAACATTGTCAAAACTGTCAAAGGTTTGGACTTAGGATATGATGGACTTCAGTTACATGAAGAAACTGGAGGAGTTGACATTGTTCCTCTTAGATTAGAGAAGGTAATAGGGAATAAAAACAAAGTTAAGAATCACACAATGTCAGGTAATAGTTCAACAGCTTTGTTTGAAAAAGAACATCAGCACGTCAGGAATAAAAACAGAAAGTGCTAGGCAAGCCAACAGAGTGATTGAGTGAGAGTAGATAGGCTCAAAGCTGAGATGTGGAGAAATTACTTCACTGGGGCAGGTTGTGAATCTGCCCCAGAGTGCAGTGGAGACAGAATCAATCAACAGATTAAAAAAGGAATTAGATGTGTTTCTGATGAGGTGAGATAAAGGGCTATAGGGAGCAGGCAGGAGAGTGGAGTTGAGACCAGGATAAGATCAGCCATGATCATGTGTAATGGTGGAGCAGGCTCGAAGGGCTGAATTGTCTACTCCTCTTCCAAATTCCTATGCTCCTATGTAAACTCAGCAGGTCTGGCAGCATTTGTGGAGAGAGAAACAGAATTAACCTTTCAACTTCATGTGACTCCACTTCTGAATCCAAAACATTAATTCTGTTTCTCTCCACGGATGCTACCAGACCTGTTGAGTTTCTCCGACATTTTCTGTTTCTATTTTAGATTTCCAGCATTCGCAATATTGATTTTTAAATCCTAAGGTGATGGCAAAATGTGGTAGAGATGTTCAAAACTTTGAGGGGTTTGGCCAGAGCAAGAAGAGAGAAAGTGGCAGAAGGGATGGGTGCTGGAGAATAGTGATTTAGGGAAATTGACCAATGAGCTAGTTACAAAATAAGGAAATCACATTTCAACACTGAGCTGTTGTGAATTGGAAAGTGCTCTCTGAAAGGCTGTTCAGTTGGATTCAACAGTAACATTTAAGTGCAAAACGGATTACTGATGGAAAAGGAGAAAATTGTAGACCATTGGGAGAAAGGGAAGTTGACAGATGGAGCCCTTAAGACCAAAGGATATAGGAGCAGAATTAGGCCATTTGGCCCATCGATATTGCTCCACCATTCATCCATGGCTGATATGTTCCTCAAACCCATTCCCTTGCCTTCTCCCTGTGACGTTTGATCACGTTGCTAATCAACAACCTATTTTTCTCTATCTTAAACACAATCAATGATTCAGCCTCCACAACCTACTGCGGCAATGTGTTCCACAGATCCTCAGTATCCTCTGGCTGAAGGAATTCCACCTCATCTCAGTTCTAAAGGGTTGTCCCTTTACTCTGGGGCTGTGTCCTCATGTCCTAGTCTCTACAGGTAGTGGAAATATCTTCTTCACATCAACTCTACCGAGATGTCTCAGTATTCTGTAAGTTTCAGTGAAATGATGCATTCATTGAGTACAGACTCAGAATCCTTAACTGCTTGTTGTAGATTAATAGAATCAAAGAGATGTATGGCATCGAAACAGACTATTCACTCCAACTCTTCCATGCCGACCAGATATCCTAACATAAACTAGCTCCATTTGGCCCATTTCACTCTAAACCCTTCCTATTCATATATCCAGCCAGATGCCTTTTAAATGTTGCAACTGTCCCACCCTCCACCACTTCCTCTGGCAGCTCATTCCAAACACACACCACCCTCTGCATGAAAAAGTTGCCCCTTTGGACCATCATTTGGGACTATTTTCCCTGGAGGGTTGGAGGTGCTGAAGGGTGACCTGAAAGGTTTACAAAATCATGAGTGGCTGGAGAGGATGAATAGTCAGGGTCTTTTCCCTGGGGTGGGGGAGTCCAGAACTAGGGGGCTTAGGTTTAGGGTGAGAGGGGAAAAATTTAAAAGGGACCTAATGTGCAACTTTTTCATTCAGAGGGTGGTGCATGCATGGAATGAGCTGCCAGAGGAAGTGGTGGGACCTGATACAATTAAAACATTTAAAAGGCATCTGGGTGGGTATATAAATAGGAAGGATTTAGAGGTATATGGGCCAAATACTGGCAAATGGGACTAGATTAATTTAGGATATCTGATTGACATGAATGAGTTGGACCGAAAGGTCTGTTTTCATGCTATACATCTCTATGACTCTATTACAAACCAGGCAACCTGAGACTACTCAATCATTTTTGTCAAAGAGACAGCAGAGATATGATGGGCCAAATAATCTCATTCTGTGTTGCATCATCGACAAAAATGGCCATTGCATTTTGTTGAGACCAGGCACTATGGAATGAGATAGACTGTATTTTTGAATTGTGTTATCCTCAGTTAATGGAAGTAGGAATTCTGGGAGGTCTTTCCTGCCTCTTGTAAATGTGTAATTGACGTATCGACCCAATGTTAAGTGCAAGAATGAGGACCATTTCTTTTCTCCTTCCTGCGAGATGAGTGAATGCAGGTGAAACATTGCCGGAAAGCTTTTTACCATCTGAAGCCTCATGAATATTGAATGGCATTCACTGTAGGCATTTCATTCACCTATTGATCCTGGTCTTGCATCTTAGACTTAATCATTATGTTTTTTTTCCAACAGCATCATGGATGAAGGATCTCTGCACATGAAAACTTTGAAGATTTAACTACTCTCAGCATGATCTGAGAAGATAGCTTTTATGATTACCACATAAAGTATTAAGACATATGTTTGCTTCTGAGAGTTTATGGAATGCGAAGAAAAGGTCCTTGTTATTTTCATGTCTTTGTACTTTCCCCAGAGAACAGTTTGAAGCAGCAGAAGCTATTTAATAGTCTGGCAGCTGGTATAATGAACATTTCTACCATGTTCGTAATCAGTTGATTGGGTCGACCAATGGAACGAGGGAGTTTTACAAGCTTCCAGTTCCAACATCCAGTATTCTGCTGAATGTTATATCAGAATTCAGAACTTGAGCTTCCATTTTTAAGATTATCCTGCATGAGATTTGAAAATTGCTCATTTTAACCCAATGGCAGGAGTCTTCAATTTCAGTTGACGATATGCTCACAATTGAAGTTTGGAAAAATGTTCTGTAATGTGCCATCTTGATTCAACTAACTTGCTTACTCCATCAACCGTCTTATGCGACCATAAAAGACTTCATGGAACTGTGGGAAGTAGAGCAGGTAAGTTTCCCCCGTTATCCTCCAACGGAATCTTGATCAGCTGGGCCAGTGGGCCGAGGATTGGCAGACGAAAGTTAATGCAGATGAATGTGAGGTGTTGCATTTTGCTAGGACTTGCACAGTTAATGATAGGACCCTGGGGAGTGTTGTTGAACAGAGAGACCTTGGGCTGCAGGTACATAATTCCCTGAAAATGGCGCCCCAGATAGACAGGGTGGTAAAGAAATCATTTGGCATGCTTGTTTTCATCAGTCAGAGCATTGAGTATAGGAGTGGGGATGCCATGTCACAGCTACACAAGACATTGATAAGGCCACATTTGGAGCACTGTATACAATTCTGGTCACCCTGCTACAGGAGGGATGTTATTAAACTGGAAAGGATGCAAAATAAATATACAAGGATGTTACTGCGATTGGAAGGTTTGATCTATTGGGAGAGGTTGGATAGGTTGGAGCACAGGAGATTGAGGGTGACCTTATTGCAGTTTATAAAATCATGAGGGGTGTAGACAAGGTGAATAGCCAAGGTCTTTTCCTAGGCTCGGGGAGTTCAAAATTATAGGGCACAGCTTTAAGGTGAGAGGGGAATGAATTAAAAGGGATGTGAGGGGCAATTTTTTCAGTCAGAAGGTGGAGCATTTATGGAATGAGCTGCCAAAGGAAGTGGTAGAGATGGGTATGGTTGCAATATTTAAAAGGCATTTGGGCAGGTACATGGATAGGAAGGGTTTAGAGGGATATGGATCAAATGCAGGCAAATGCAACTAGTTCACTTCAGGAAATCTGGTTGGCGTAGACCAGTTAGACCAAAAGGAGTGTTTCCATGTTCTATGACTCATCAGCAATTATCCCTTAATCAATACGTTAAAAAGATTACTGAGGTTTTTATTTTATTGTTGTTTGAAAGAGCTAGCATTGCCAGATCCACGTTTCCTACATCAGTGATGACATTCTAAAACTTTGGAAGGTGATAAAAGTCATTCTCGAAATTGAAGTCTTTATTTTTCTTACACTTCAAAGGTGGATCAAATTCAATCTTGGTGGGAGTAAAGTGTGGGAGTGTTTTAATTTTGTCCAATTTTCCTTTCTAGTTGAAGTCAATGTAGAATGGGTAGCCAGAGCATCACCACCCCTTCTGCAAATTCATTCATCAAAGTTGAATTTCACCCATTTAGTTTTGTAGCACTCTTGACACATAAAACTATGATCCATAGTGCAACTTTTTCACTGATGTGACAATTTTATAGAGCAGGCTGATACTTTTGGACTTGGAAATAAGTCTTCTTGAAATAGCTAATTTATGATAACTGATTTACAAAGTACTGTATTCATTATTCAATAGGTTATATTGGATTGAATATTAAATAAAAGGTAAATTCCTTCCATTGTGAATTTGACTCTTGTTTAAATCATGGCTTGGGTAAATGAATAAAGCATTTTTAATATCTCCAAAATAAATCACCGTGACCTCCGCATCTACAATTCTAATTTAGTGTATTAACATTATGCAATATTAAAGTAGCTGAAATAATCACAGGCGTGTGCATTTTTATTTGTTTTAGCATTTGGGGATTTGTCACAGTGTTTGATTTTACAAAAAGCCAAAATGGATCCTGACTGAATAAAATGCGATACAGCCTAAAGTTACTCATTTATTATGCTTGTCTTCTGAGTACAAAGCTGTAATTAGCCACGACACCTCTTTAAACGGGAAAGAGAGCAGTTACAGAAGTTTCTAATTTCATGAGACACATCTCTATGCAATTGTCCTTTTATGATGTTGGTCCTTCAAAAGTTGCCTTGTTCTTGCCCTCGTTCAAGGAGCATAGAAAGAGGAGCCTATCCCATAATTCAATTAAATTATGACTTATTCGGTACCCCAACTCCATCCACTTAACTTAGATTCACAATCTCTGCCCAGCAATCCAACCTAAGAGTTCAAGCATTAGTCTGCATTACTGAGGAAGAGTTGTACTGTCTGAGGTGACTGGCTTTGGAGGAGATGTATTAAGATACTCTTCCAGTTGCCAGCTCACCCCAAAACTGACAGGACCAGCACTAAAAAAAAATCTGGTCATTCATCCTTTTGATATTTTGTGTGAAATCAATGGCTTATTTCTTTAAATTCATTTCAAGGTCACTCATTGAGAAAGACATGGAAGTATCTCTCAAAGATGTGATAGATTTATACAGATACAAGATATTTTGTAGGCAATCCATTGATTGTGTTACTGTCAATGATGAAGGGCTTATGCCTGAAACGTCGATTCTCCTGTTCCTCAGATTCTGTCTGACCTGCTGTGCTTTTCCAGCATCACAATATCTACTGCGTTACTGTCAGTAAAACACTGAGTTTGGTAAGAAATGAAAACTGGGTGGCATGGGCGAGTTGGACTGAAGGGCCTGTTTGCATGCTGTGGACCTCTATGACTCTATAACTCTAAGTCTTAAAATGGAAATGAGCTACTTGCAAATATAAGTTCTTGCTATTGGTTCTGATCAATGGGAAAATCACAGTGAAACTTACAGAAGTTTGAGAGGTTTGATAGAGTGGTTGTAGAGAAGATATTTCCATTAGTAAGAGAGACACTGTCCCCAGACCACAGCCTCAGAGTGAAGGTACAACTCTTTAAATTAAGATGAAGAGTAATTCCTTTAGTCAAAGGTTGGTGAATCTGTGGAACCCACTGCCACAGAGGGCTGTGGAAGCCAAATTATTGAGTGCACTTAAGACAGAGATAGATTAGTAAGGAGATCAAGAGTTATGGAGAGAAGGCAGGAGAATGAGGTTGACAAACATATCAGCCATGATCGAATGGTGAAGCAGAGTCAATGGCCTGAATAGCCTATTTAGGCCACTTATCCTGTGGTTTAATGGAAACATTCCCTATCCATCCAATTTCAGGCACTCAATTCAATCCCACCTTATTCTAAATAATGGGTAGTTTTGTGCTGAAGACCTGAATTTAGCAGAAACTTTGAGGAGCTTCCCCTAAAGATGACCTCCATCTTCACATGCCGGATTTCAGACTGAAAAGCTAGACTCCTAGAATGCACAACACCCCAACTCAACTCAAATACTGATAAATGTTTTGAATGTTCCCTTAATGACAGTGAACATGAAAGCATGTAAACCTTCACTGCACTAAAGAGGAGGTGGTAGCATTCAAAGTAAAAACACTGTCGTAACAGGAACAGAGAGACCTGCATTTCTAAGTGCCTTCAATGACCTCAGTGTTCTAAAGCTCTTTATAGTAATGAAGTCCTTTTAAACTGTACTCACTGTACAGTAATATAAAAGATACAGTAGTCAATTTTCTGTAGCAATGTCTCAGAAACAGCAAAGTGGTCAGATAATCTTTGTCTAGTGATGCTGTTTGAGAGCTGAATAAAATCTAGGGTGCCAGGGATAACGTTTTGTATTTCTTTGAAACAATGTTATGGAAAATTAATGTTCATCCGACAGTGAGAAGTTGTAATGTCACATTTCAAAGGTGTGTCCTCCAATGATGTGGTGGTGCCAGTGTTGGGCTGGGGTGGACAAAGTCAGAAGTCACACAAAACCAGGTTATAGCCCAACATGTTTATTTGAAATCACAAGCTTTTAGAACGCTGCCCCTTCACCAGGTGAAGTCAACTTCGCCTGACAAATGGGCAGCTTTCCAAAAGCTGGTGATGTCATATAAACCTGTTGGACATAATTGTGTGACTTCTGACTGTGATCTCCAATAGGGTAGTAGTTTCATATTGGGATTATTTCTGTGGATTGTGCAAATTAAATTCTGGTTCAGGACTTCAATACGTTAGCTCCTGAATTCTCTACTGTATCTCACTCTCTTTAGGTAAAAACAATGACTGCAGATGCTGGAAACCAGATTCTGGATTAGTGGTGCTGGAAGAGCACAGCAGTTCAGGCAGCATCCAAGTAGCTTCGAAATCGACGTTTCGGGCAAAAGCCCTTCATCACTCTCTTTAATCCAGCTACCGCCTTACCAAGTTTGCAGTCGTTCAGATAAAAATCTCTTGATGTCTCACTGCTCCTATACCATGTGGGGAACACCTTGGTGCAGTTTATATACGGTATGGCCAATTATTAAAGGCAAGTGGGTGATGTCACAGCACTCCTATCCATTTCGCTGTTCCTTGTTGCTCACAGCAGCAGACAGCCTGAAAACTTTCACGAGTCAAGATTGCTTTAGTGAGTGTTTTCTCTTTCTCTCTGTGTTCATTTATTTAAATACAACTAAATTACAGCATTGAATTCCCCACTATTATGGAGTGTATTATCACAGTTAGAAATGAACTTGTCAAATGATACCATTGGGACTCTTCAATGTGGATCAGAATACATTAGAAAGCCAGTCAGCACAGTGATTTGCTTTCTGATTTCATTCAATCCCATGGATGATGTCACAGCACAAATTGGCTCTTTGTCAATGCGCGGAAGGGTAGGCTTTAATTTCTGTCTAGCCTGTTCATAGCAACATTATCCAAAGCTCATGTCGGTTTCTTTTCACCATCCAAAATAGAAGGATATATTGATATAGAGAAGCATAAACATCAAGCATTGAGTCCAATGATCTATTACTGTGCTGTACATTCTCTGTAACTGTGTAACGGGTTAATGATTGGGGGAAGCTGAAGTTGTTGAAGTATGCAAGATCAGAAAGAGTATATGACAAGGTAAGCATCAATGGATGTAGGATACTTGCAGATTTTGTACAGAGAGGGCTTATCTTTACACTTGGGAGAGGATGATGTCTTCACTGAATGGATTGTTATGGAAGAGAGTGAAAGTTGATTACACGAATTCAAGACTCAGTTGGATAAGTGCTTAGAGAACAATTTTCTGCTTTCTGATATTTCTTACATGTTGAGACTATTATTTTTCATTCACTCAAGGGATGTGGGTGTCACTAGCGGGACCAGCATTTATTGCCCATCTGTAATTGCCCAGAAGGCAGTAAGAGTAAACAACAATACAACATTTCTGTAAGTCTGGAGACACATGTAGGCCAGACCAAGTAAGGAGAACAGATTTCCTTCCCTAAAAGACGTTATGGGGGGTGGGGTGGGGGTCAGCAAAACCCACAGTTTGGATTGTCCTGACAATCAGCAATGGCTTCTTTGTCATCACTAGAATTTAGAATCATTGAATCCCTACAGTATGGAAGTAGGCCATTTAGTCCAGCATGTCCACACTGACCCTCTAAAGAGTATCCTACCTAGACCTACCCTCCCAACCCTATAACCCTGTATTTTCCATAACTAGCCTACACACCCCTGGACATTATGGGCAATTTAACATGTCCAATTCACCTGACCTGCACATCTTTGGACTGTGGGAGGAAACTGGAGCACCCAAAGGAAACCCACGCAGACATGGGGAGAATGTGCAAACTGGACACAGACAGTCATTCAAGGCTGGAATTGAGCTTGGGTCCCTGGTGCTGTGAGGCAGCAGTGCTAACCACTGAGCCACCATGCTTCAGATTCTTTATTGAAATGACTGTTTCTTTATTGAATTGAAATTCCACCACCTACCATGGTTGGATTTCATCCAAGATTCCCAAAACACTTCCTCGGTCTCTAGATTAACAGTTCAGTGATAATACCACTATTCCATCACCTCCCCTTGAAAGATTAGGTTGTTTGCTGTTATCTTCCTGACTAATGACAAAACAAACTGGCTGAGGCAATCACATTGTAATGTCCATGCTTATGTCCTTGCATTCTCTATCCTTGGTCAACAATTGCAAGTAATTGTCTCTAAGACATCTACGTCTTTACACAGAGAGTGGTGGATGCATGGAATGCACTGCCAGCAGTGGTAGTAGAATCAAAGACATTAGGGGCATTTAAGCAACTCTCAGGTGGGGGGGCAGGGGGCACATGGTAAAAAAGTATAACAAAGGGTATGTAGGTTATTCTGATCTTAGAGTAGGATAAAAGATCTGCACAACATCGAGGGTCAAAGGGCCTGTACTATGCTGTACTGTTCTATGTTCTATCTAGATTTCACCTTAATTTACTCCAATCACAAGAAAGACTGTTACACTTTACTGGGAGTAGTGCAGTGAAAATCAAAGTCCTGTTATTGTCAGAGTCATTACAACAGTTAAAGATTCCACAGAAGTACAAAAATTCCCCATTTTAAACTATCTTTGAGATCCAGTGTTTAATTCTGCCTTTCTCACTCCACAGATGCTGCCAGACCTATTGAGTTCCTTCAGTATTTCCTGCATTTGTTTCAAATGACATTTAAAGTTACTTTTTAACCAATTAAATGTATTTTTTTCTACAAGGACAGTGCTACATCCAAATCTGATGGGAAGAGCAGAAAAGGGAAAATAAAGTGAAGGAGTTAATTCTGCAAAATTGCAGAAATTGAAGTTAAACAATGAATTAACTCTGGTTGGAGTAATTATAAAGAGCACAATGGTGTGTTACTTGATTGAAAAGTGAGTAAGTAATAGAAATTCTCTCCTGCATATATATCCTTTCAACCTTTGTGTCCACATCCTCTTGAAGTCTATCTGTCTTCGCACATAGTTTCCAAAACTTTCAAATTTTGCAATTGTTCCCTGGTCAGGCCAATGATTCAATGGTATAACCCCAGACTATAATCCAGGACTATTAATCCAGAGACCCAAGAAATGTTCTCAGGACCTATTTTCGAATCCTGTGAGAGCAGATGGAAGAATTTGAATTCAATAAATTAAGAATCTAATTATGATTGCCTGAAAAACCCATCTGGTTGGCTAATGCCCTTTCAGGGAAGGAAACTGTTTCTTACCCTCATCTATATGTGACTCAAGCTGTATGACTGACTCTTATGTGGAGATAACTAAGGATGGTCCAGCAATGCCCACATCCTGTGAATAAATAAAGGAGTAAATAAAACAATACATACAGAAAGTGGTTCCACTGCAGAAACCTGACTATGTACCTTTCCTCAAGTCTATGAAACAGCCATTCACAACTATAAGATTACTGTTTGTAATGATGCTGTCACTTTAAGAGGTTATTTTGTCTTGTTTTATTTGAAGAGAGATTGTAAGGCAGAGGTATTGAACTGCCTCTAAGAAAGTAAACAAATTTTGTGCCCTTTTTTAAAAAATCTAACAATGGAAGCAGTCTGGGTGTGGCCAGGTCTTACAGACCAGGCTTTCTAGCTTTTTTTAGCTTTTAGGTTGAGTTTTAAACAGGAGTCTTTCAGGTCTCAAGAGTTGGAAGCTTCAGTGAATGTCTCCTGGTTGCTACTCTCTCTGAATTCCCTCTTGATATTGTTTCCTCCTGGATTGGAGATCTGAATTTGGGAATCTTTGTCTGAATTTGCCTTTCTGCCATGGGGTGTGTTTATGGGATGTTACTACATTTGAACAGTGAATTACTGGCCGTGTCTATTATTTGGTTGAGTTTTCCAGTCAAGTTATTCTTTCTTTTGTTTGCATTTCAACTGTGGTGTTTAAATAAATTACTTCTGCTTTATGTCACGTAATTTGACCATCGCATCATATCTGGAACATGGCACTTCATGTCTGTGTTTAAAAAGTTTTAATAAGAAAAAAGTTAGGGTCTACCTTCTTAAAATGTGTTAAGGGGGTCTGATCTGGTCCATAACACTGTTGACTTGTGACATACCAATGGAATAGAACATAGAACATAGAACAATACAGCACAGAACAGGCCCTTCGGCCCACGATGTTGTGCCGAACTTCTATCCTAGATTAAGCACCCATCCATGTACCTATCCAAATGCCGCTTAAAGGTCGCCAATGAATCTGACTCTACCACTCCCTCGGGCAGCGCATTCCATGCCCCCACCACTCTCTGGGTAAAGAACCCACCCCTGACATCTCCCCTATACCTTCCACCCTTCACCTTAAATTTATGTCCCCTTGTAACACTCTGTTGTACCCGGGGAAAAAGTTTCTGACTGTCTACTCTATCTATTCCGCTGATCATCTTATAAACCTCTATCAAGTCACCCCTCATCCTTCGCCGTTCCAACGAGAAAAGGCCGAGAACTCTCAACCTATCCTGGTACGACCTACTCTCCATTCCAGGCAACATCCTGGTAAATCTTCTCTGCACCCTCTCCAAAGCTTCCACATCTTTCCAATGGAATAAAGCATGCAGGATCCTGGGCCTTCTAAGTAGTGACATAGAGTACAATGGTATGCAGCTTATGATTAAACCATTATAACCATCGGGCTCACACCAAGTGGAGGTTTGTGTCCTGTTGTGGACATTTGAGAAAGGAGGTGAAACCAGGACAGAGACTGTAGGAAACACTCACAGGAGTGCTTCCAGAGGTGAGCAACATCAATTATATGGATAGATTGAAGAAACTGAGGGCATATTTCCTTGGAGAATAAGAAGGCTGTGCCTGTATTTGATCGAGGTGTTCAAAATCTTCACGAACTTTAGTGTTATTAAGCTCTTATGGAAAAAAGTTTGAGAGCATGAAGCCAAAACTGAGCAAGATGGAACAGTGTCTGAAAAAAATCTGGATTCACGTAAATCTGAAGTCATAATCAAATTTCTGCAACGCAAGTTGGGAAAGTAATAATAAAGGGAATCTACATATAAAAAATAAAAGGATTCATATTTTCACTTTGCAAGGTCAGTGCTACATCGAAGTCAATTGCATAAATATGGACCAGTGCAATAAAAATGGTAATGAATTTCAAGAGGCTCCACTGTTTTACTTTGTGTGGGTTATATTATGCAAAAGAATTTCCCAAGAGTTTTTCTCAAGAACAACTTTTCATTCAAAGCTGTCTAATAACTTTTGATTATTAATGCAGCATTTTGCACAGTGAGGTATTAACACCTTTGAAACTGCCCTACTTCAGTCTTCAACATCCCAGATGTGGTTGGAGACTGTAGCAGAGTCCAAAATGTGAGCTCAGATCTTTGAAAAGTGTACAGATAGTTTAGACTTAATCCTTTGAGAAGGTGAATGCAAAATCATGGGTTGGCCCCAGCACTGATGGGACACTATTCATTCTGTTGTGACCAAGCCAGGCTATCCACAATTCTAAGTAAAAGCAAAATACAGTAAATGGAAATCTGGAATGAAATAGAAAGTGATGGAGAAAGTCAACAAATCTTGCAGCATTAGTGGAGAGACAAATAGAATTGATGTTTTGAGTCCAGTGTGACCCTTCTTCAGAACTGAAAGAGTGTAGAAAATACTTGTTTCCCTGCTGAAGGGGTCAGGCACTGAGTAGATCAGATAGATGAGGATGACAAAAGGCAAAGGCAGTGCTAATGGTGATCAAGAGGAAATGGGCCAGCTTTACTGACAGCAACGTCAACAAAATACACTCAAGATGTAGCCAGGGTGGGACAATGGATGGAAGCAAAATGGAGGACAGGGGTCATGTTCTGAGGTTGTAGAATTCCATGAGTCCAAGTGGTTGCAATGTGCCAAAGCAGGAAATGAGATGTTATTCCCCAAGCCTGTGTTGATCTTTTTCGGAACACTACATTCAGCCCCCAAGATGGAAATGTTGACATGAGATTAAGATGGTTTGTTGAAAGATAAGTTAATTGGAGGGACATAGTGTAACTCTGCTGGTCACTCTCTACTCTCTTAATCATGACCTTCATATGTTTGTATTCTGCCTCTATCTATCCTATCCAAGATTCTAAACGTTTTATTCAGTACTTCCTCAATCTGTCTGGCGCTTTTAAAGATTTTTGCCTTTACACTCAAGTGTCCCTCTGGTTTTGGACTCTCTCTGGAATTTAACCCATGACCTTACTTTGTCTCTACTCATTCTTCACACCTCGCACTTCCCTGCATTAAATTTCACCTGTTACACGAGCACCCATTGCACTAATTTGTCTGCATTCTCGAGAAGTCTAGCTCTATCCTTCTCATCAGTTTTTTCTCCATTTCCAAATTTTGAAGTTGGTGCCCAACACACCCACATCAAGGTCAATAGTATGGGTTTTTAAAAAAAGTAGTCCAAGAATTGACCATGAGAGGAGCCTACTGTACATCCTCCCCCTGCCTGAGAAACAGCTGTGCATCATTGCGATAAATAAAACAAAATACTGCTAGTAATCTGAAACAAATGCAGAGAATGCTGGAGAAATTCAGCAGGTCTGTCAACATTTGTAGAGAGAGGAAAACATAGTCAATGCTATGAAATGGTGGGCGGCACGGTGGCACAGTGGTTAGCACTGCTGCCTCACAGCGCCAGAGACCCGGCTTCAATTCTCCCCGTGTCTGCGTGGGTTTCCTCCGGGTGCTCCGGTTTCCTCCCACAGTCCAAAGATGTGCAGGTCAGGTGAATTGGCCATGCTAAATTGCCCGTAGTGTTAGGTGAAGGGGGAAATGTAGGGGTATGGGTGGGTTGCGCTTCGGTGGGTCAATGTGGACTTGTTGGGCTGGAGGGCCTGTTTCCACACTGTAAGTAATCTAATCTAAGAAATTTATCTGACTCTTCGCATTGTCCATCACTACAATTAGAATGTCCATTATTGTCATGTGACACAGACAAATACAGTGAAAAGTTTACAATGTCACCCCTCATGGCCTCATCTTAAGTACAAAGTACCCACATACAAATCTTAGATAGAAAAATAGATAAATAGAGGAAGGAAAGGCAAAAAAGCTACTACTGTTTCATTGTCACTCAAACAACTTCAATCATGCAATTTGTAACCATGCTACCACGTTAATTTCATGGCTGTTTAACTTTGCTTATATTATGTGATGGTTTATTAAATGTCCTCTGCAAGTTCATATACATTAACTGTATTACCCCCCGCAAGAAAGTGCAATCATGTCAGTGAAAAATGATTTGCCTTTCACAATCTTGCACTGGTTTCCTATCCTATTCATTCCTATCTGTCCTTGTGACTGTTAATACAGACCTGGATTTTCATTTTGAAAACTTTTCGCAACATTGAGATTATACTGACCAATCATAAGTTCATAATGCCATAAAACATAGAAGCAGAACAAATCTCCTTCTTCAAAACATTCAGTGCTCTAACCTCAACTGTTTTATGGGGCAGAGGATTCCATAGGCCCACCACTCTCTGAGTGGAGAAATTGCTTCTCATCTCAGGCCTATCCCATATCGTTAGACTGATTCCTTGTCTGTTGTGTACTTACCGAAACACAAAGTTTTACCAAAGTCCAACCGTGGTCTAAAAAGAAGCTTTGAGGAATGACTATTTTATCCGTTTATGAACTTTGGGCCTCTCATTCAACTTTTCATGGCCAGGATGTGTTATTTTTGGTCACGGATCAATAATCCTGCCTGCTTGTGTAAATAAAACCTGACATTTGCCTGTAGCAAAAAAGGCACTCGGCTTTTTATGTGAAGCATCAACTTCCCCGAGCCGAAGAACAATTTCAAATCGCAACCATAAATTTAATGTAAGATACTGTTCAGTTCATCAAGAATGCAACAGATTCTTCTACCTGGTCACATCATCTATAGCTGTTTATCCTGCCTGATAATGAAATGAGGCTGGACCAAGATTTGAACAAGATCATAACGCAGGAATATACACCATCTTCCTCAGTGTTGTCTACAACAGATGATGTGACAAACCACATGCTAGGAACTGAAGGATTAGGCTTTGGAGCAGGACCTTGAGGAATTTAAATTTGATGATTGTGCATTTCAAATATTAGATTATTTTTAATGAAGAGCTGCATAAAAATTCTGCATCATGTATATATTATAAGATGGTAATGTGCAGAAATATTAGACTTCTGACATCCTAGTGTCCTTAGGCAGAAATTAGCCAGAATTGGGACTATTCAGACTGCTGAACAGAGAAACATGAATAATTGAAGTTGTGCTTTATAGCAGGATCAGAATAATCCATTTAACCATTATGCTTGGATCAGGATTTTTAAGGAACAGAAAGAGAAGTGATTGCTTTTGAATATCCTTTTGTCAAATGTGCCTCTCCACTGATGAAGGCAATGTTTCACATTGGATATGATTTGATGGTCATTGCCAATACTTCAGTCTACAACCAGATGGTCAATCTTCATGAGTAAATGTAAATAGTAAATCTCAGTAGAAGAACATCATCGATGATCTGATTCTGTTTACTGCCCGATGAAAAAGATTAGATTAGATTAGATTAGATTAGATTAGATTACTTACAGTGTGGAAACAGGCCCTTCGGCCCAACAAGTCCACACCGCCCCGCCGAAGCGCAACCCACCCATACCCCTACATTTACCCCTTACCTAACACTACAGGCAATTTAGCATGGCCAATTCACCTGACCTGCACATCTTTGGACTGTGGGAGGAGACCGGAGCACCCGGAGGAAACCCACGCAGACACGGGGAGAACGTGCAAACTCCGAAAGCATCAAGACTTTTGCAAATTGGTAGCCGCTTTATACCACATAGCAATAAGGACAGGCTAGAAAAACTGGAGTAGCAGAGGCTGAGGTGAAACTTGAAAAAAGTTTATGCAATTATGAGATGCATAGGTAGGGTTGACAGTCAGAATCTGTTTCCCAGATTGAAATGTCTAATACTGGGGGGCATGCATTTAAGGTGAGAGGGGGAAAGTTCAAAGGAGATGTGAGGGGCAAGTTTTTTACACAGAGAATGGCAGGAGTCTGGAACGCATTGCCAGGGGTGGTGGTGGAAGCAGATACGATAGGAGTGTTCAAGCAGCTTTTAGATAAGCACATGGATATGCAAGGAGTGGAGGGATACGGAGCAAGGCCAGGCAGAAGAGATTAGTTTAATTTGGCACAACATCGTGGAGGAAGGGCTCGTTCCTGTTCTGTACTGTTCTATTTTCTAAGTTTTATATTCTACTAGGTATTTTTAATCAAACTGTTGCAACACATCTCTGGAGCGGCTAGGGCTTGACATATAACTGTATACGACCATTAGCTGTGATTCATTGTTAGAACTCTCCCATCTTGAGTCAGAAGATTGTGCGGTCACATCTCTCTTTTGTGACTTTGGTTTCTAACCACGGCTGCTGCACCCAGTGTTGTCGTGCTGTTCAGTTGTCTCACTCAGACCTCAGCTGTCCTTGCAGCAGGCTGTAAAAGATACCACCGCAAAGTTTAAGATTTGGAGATGCCAGTGTTGGACTGGGGTGTACAAAGTTAAAAATCATACAACACCAGTTATAGTCCAACAGGTTTAATTGGAAGCACTAGCTTTCAGAGTGTCGATCCTTCATCAGGTGGTTGTGGAGGACACAATTGTAAGACACAGAATTTATATCAAAAATTTACAGTGTGATGTAACTGAAATTATACATTGAAAAATACCTTGATTGTTTGTTGAGTCTTTCGTCTGTTTGAATACCATGATCGTTTCATATGTAAATCACGAAACCTTTTTTTAAAAGTTACATTCTCAGGTTAACTGTAACAATTGGTGTTTGCTAGACAATATGTTCAGTTACATCATACTGTAAACTTTTGCTATAAATTCTGTGCCTTACAATTGTGTCCTCCACAACCACCTGGTGAAAGAGCGGCGCTCCGAAAGCTAGTGCTTCCGATTAAACCTGTTAGACTATAACCTGACGTTGTGTGATTTTTAACTTTGTACATTGCAAAATTTAAATTATGCTTTCAAGACTCTGGAGTGAATTCTGCCCCCATAGGTTCAGATTCAAGAGTTAAGCATGATGCAGATAAGCCACATCCAGCATTTATTATGAATAAAAGTGCTCCAGTACACATCAGCTCTTGATTTCCCACCAGCTCACTTCAATGAGTGGAAAGACAGAGACCACAAACAGAAGTGCTGGCTCACTCACTAGCATGTCTGCAGTACTCAATAAAACAGCAAGGGATGCACAATATAACTTGAATTTCACACTAAACCTCTCGAGACTTGTGCCTTCAAGTTGAGTTAATGGAATGGGAAACTTCCATGCAGTTACAGTTGTACTGACCTGGGTCCAAAAGCCATGTCACTCTATGGTTCACTCTTCCAAGTGTCTGTTCAACTCTTCCTAAAATGTTCCAGCATTGTTTGTCAGTTCCATGTATGGTAGAAAGATAAATGCAGTCATAGATGAGCATGATTCTGAACTGAAAAAGAGCAAGTTAATTAGAAAAACAGACAAGAGCAAGTCAGGGAATGAGGTAACTCTTAAGAATTAAGCTGCACATTTATTTCAATGCAAGGAGTCTTACAAATAAGACTGATGAACTCAGGGCATGTATAGGAACATAGGACTGTGATATCATAACTATTACAGAAACTTGGCTGATGGAAGGAAAGTACTGGCAGCTCAAAGTTCCAGGTTTTAGATGCTGTAGGAATGATAGAAAGGGAGGCAAGACAAAAGGGGTGTGTGGTGTTTTTCAATTAAGAAAAACATTACTGTTGTAACTAAAGTGGATATTTTTGAGGGATCGCCCAGAGAAAATATACTGGTTGAAACTAGAAATAAGAAAGGGATGATCACTGTGATGGAATTGTCCAATAGACTCCCAGTAGTCAGAGTAAAATTGAGGAGCAAATATATAGAGAGATCGCAGATCTATGTAAAAATAATAGAGTTGTCACGATAGGGGTTTTTAATTTTCCAGACATTGACTGGCACTGCCAAAATGTTAAAGATTTGGATGGTGAGGAATTTGGAAAATGTGTTCAAGAAAATTTTCTTTCTCAATATGTAAATATTCTTATTAGAGAAAGAATAAAACTTGTTGTCCCCTTGGTAATAGGGCAGGGCAAGCATCAGTCAGGAAACACTTTGGGAACAGTGATCATAATTCTTTTAGTTTTAAAAACAGTTGTGGAAAAGGATCAACCTTCAACAAAAGTTATTCTTAACTGGATAAGACAAATGTTAATAGTATGAGACAAAAATTTTCAAAAGTTGATTGGAATAGAATGTTTACAGGTAAAGGGGCGACTAACAAAGAAGAGGCTTTCCAAACTGTGATAGCAAGAGTTCAAAGGCATTATGTTCCTGTTAGAGTGAAAGGTAGGGCAAGTAAGATTAGGGAACAAAGGAGGAATAAAGATATTGAGGTTCGAGTCAAGAATAAAAATAAATCATAGGTTAGATATAGACAACTGGGATCAAATGATCTCTTGAAGAACAAAAAGAATGTTGGGACCTTCTTCAGAGGACAATCAGGAAGGCAAAGATGGGATCTGAGAGAGCTTTGTCAGAGAAGGTTAAGGATAATCCAAATGGATTCTACAACTACATTAAAGAGAGCAACTAGGGGCCAAAAGAACAACAAGAGAGAGAGTAGGCCCCTTAAAGATTAATGAGGTCATCTATAGGTTGAACCTCATGCAGATGGGAGAGATACTAAGTAAATATTTAATGTCAGTCTTTACAATGGAAAAAAAAATTGAAGCTGGACAACTCAGGGAAATAAATAGTCCTGTTTTGAAGACAGTTCACATTTCAAAAGAGGAAGTGCGAGAGGCCTTAGAAAACATAATGGTGATAAATTTCCTGATCTAGTGTATCCCAGGATGTTATGGGAAGTTAGGAAGGAAATTGCAGGATGATAGATGTTTTTTACTTGGACTTTAGTAAAGTCTTTAATATGGTTCTGTAGATTGATTAATAAAGGTAGATCACATGGGATTCAGGGTGTGCTTGCCAATTGGATACAAAATAAGCTTTACAGTAGGAGACAGAGAGTGGTGTTAGAGGATTGCTTTTCAGGCTGGAGACCTGTGACCAGCGGTGTTCCAAAGTTGAGCCTAATTTTGTTTGCCATTTATATAAATGATTTGGATGAGAATATAGGAGGCATGGCTGGTACATTTGCGGATAGCACCAAAATTGGTGGTATGATGGACAGTGAAGAAGATTATTGAAAATTAAAAAGAGATCTTGATCAATTGGGCTTATCAGTTGGTGGGGTTTAATTGGGATAAATGTGTGGCATAGCACCTTGGCAAAACAATCAAGGGCAGGACTTATCCAATTAATGGTAGGGCCTTGGTTAGTGTTGTAGAACAGAGAGACCTAGAGGTTTAGGTGCATAATTCTTTAAATTTGTATCACAGGTAGACAAGATGGTTAAGAAGACATTTAGCATGCTTGCCTTCATTGTTCAGACCTTTGGGTACAGGAGTTGGGACATCACATTGAGGTTGTACAGGACATTGGTGAGGTCTCTTTTGGAGTATTGTGTGTAGTTCAGTTCACTCTTGTTAAACAGAGATTGGTGTGCGATTAGTAAGGGGATAAGGAGATCAAACGTTATGGGGAGAAGGCAGGCAAATGGATTTGGCAAACATATTAGGCATGATAAAATGGTAGAACAGACTCAAAGGGCTGAATAGCCTAATTTTTCTCCTGTATCTTATGGTTGTTTGGTCTTATAACTTGAAACAGCTAGCATACAGGTTCCCTCAGTGTAAGAGTTTAATTTGAAAGTTCCACACCAGAAGAATTTGTGTAGAACCTGAAGAGACTATTTGAAGATTAAAAAAAAGAGTTTATGTTCAACCTTGTGATTAATCAAAGGCTACCAAATTTTCCTGTTTAGGATTTGGAAGAAATAATTAAATCAAACCTGGAGATGTGACAGAGATGGACACTTGAAAAGGTTCAGAAAAGATTTACAAGGATGTTGCCAGGGTTGGAGGATTTGAGCTGTAGGGAGAGGCTTAACAGGCTGGGGCTGTTTTCGCTGGAGAGTCGGAGGCTGAGGGGTGACTTTATAGAGGTTGACAAAATTATGAGGGGCATGGATAGAATAAAAAGACAAAGTCATTTCCCTGAGATCAGGGAGTCCAGAACTAGAGGGCACAGGTTTAGGGTGAGAGGGGAAAGATATAAAAGAGACCTAAGGGACAACTTTTTCACACAGAGGGTGGTGCGGGTATGGAATGAGCTGCCAGAGGAAGTGGTGGAGGCTGGTACAATTGCAACATTTTAGAGGCATTTGGATGGGTATATGAATAGGAAGGGTTTGGAGAGATATGGGCCGGGTGCTGGCAGGTGGGACTAGATTGGGTTGGGATATCTGGTCGGCGTGGATGGGTTGGAATGAAGGGTCTGTTTCCATGCTGTGCATCTCTATGACTCTATGTTAGGATAGATAGAATTATAGCTTACCATCTGTTTCAAAATCTTTCAAATTGTGTTTTACAAAAATAGTCTGATCATTATAGTTTATCTTTTTTTGTTTAACAAATTTCTGATGGTTCTAGAAATAAAATAGCGACATTGTGGTGATGTTTATTGAACAAAATTTGAATATTGCGAAAAGCTTTCCGGAAGTGAACAATATAACAGAAGATTGTTTGAAATCTTTGACAGAAGCTAAACTGAGACTTATTAGATAAACTGAAGGGAAGAGTAGATGTAAGATCTGAGATGAAGGCATGTGTTCAATTGAAGTTAGATTTGAGAGAAAGGAAATCTAAAATTGGAGTGTCACAGATGAAATTAGACAAAACACAGTTAGAAATGCAAAATAAAACTTGTCTTCAGGAAAGAAATAGAAATGAAACTAGTTGAGTAAGAAGAAAAACAGAGAGAGAGAAAAACAGTGACTCAGGGAAAGTGAGGAAAAAGAAACTTGCCTTCATTGGTCAATGCATTGAGAATCGGAGTTGGGAGGTCAGGTTGTAGCTGTAAACGACATTGCTGAGGCCATGTTTTGGAATATTGCATTCAATTCCGGTCTCCCTGCTATAGGAAAGATGTTGTTAAACTTAAAAGATTGCAGAAAAGATTTACAAGAATGTTGCCAGAGTTGGAGGGTTTGAGCTACAGGGAGAAGCTGAATAGGCTGGGCTATTTTCTCTGAAGCATCAAAGGATGAGGGGTGACTTATTAGAAGTCATGATTTGGAGATGCCGGTGTTGGACTGGGGTGTACAAAGTTAAAATTCACACAACACCAGGTTATAGTCCAACAGGTTTATTTGGTAGCACTAGCTTTCAGAGTGCTGCTCCTTCATCAGGTGGTAGTGGAGGTGGTTGTCCACAATCACCTGACGAAGGACCGGCACTCCGAAAGCTAGTGTGCTTCCAATTAAACCTGTTGGACTATAACCTGGTGCTGTGTGACTTTTGACGTCATAGAAGTTTAGAAAATGATGAGGGGCATGGATAGGATAAATAGCGAAGGTCCTTTACCCATTTTAGGAGAGTCCAAAACTGGAGGGCATAGATTTAAGATGAGAGGGAAAAGATATAAAAGAGACCTAAAGGATAACTTTTTCACACAAAGGGTGGTGTGTGTATGGAATGAGCTGCCAGAAGAAGTGGTGGAGACTGGTACAATTACAACATTTAAAAGGCATCTAGATGGGCATATGAATAGGAAAGGTTTAGAGGGATATGGGCCAAATGCTGGCAAATGGGACTAATTTAGGTTAATTTAGGATATCTGGTTGGCATGGACAATTTGGACTAAATAGTCTGTTTTCATACTATAAATCTCTATAAGACTAAGAAAATAGAGGTGATGGAATTCATAAATCTTGAAATCCAAAACGCTAGAGAACTTAGACAACCCTGAGTTCACCAAAGCAAATTAAAAATCATAAAATGATTCTGATTCCATTAAGAGACTTGATTTAACTAAAAATCAATGCTTAGCATTAAAATAAACTGAAGGTGGAATCAAAAGGTGTTTTGCCTCATTTGGTTAGATGAAGTTGCAAATGTTTGGACATTAACATCACTGAGAATTGTTACAGGTTCATCTAGGATAGTGTACATGATAAATTGTCAGAAGAACAATGTGCAGAGTTCAAATCTATTATAAAGGCAAGGATACAGAATGAGGTACATCAATAACCATCACCAAGAGTGGTCTGCAGCATCAGGAGACTGAATTGGTTGAATCCCAAGGGGCATAACTGCCAGACTGGGTCTGATAGGTGGTGAGGGAGCCACCAAGATGAAAAAATATACTTGACCTCATTCTCACTAATTTGCTGGCTACAGATGTATCTGCCCATGAAAGTATCACTGAGAGTGACCATAGAACAGTCCTTGTGGAGATAAAGTCCTCCTTCACATTGAGAATAACCTCCATTGTGTTGTGTGGCACTATCACTGTGTTGAATGGGACCAACTTTGAATAGTATCGAAGAGTGTGGTGCTGGAAAAGTACAGCCAGTTAGGTGAAGGGCTGATGAAGGGTTTATGCTCAAAACCTCGTTTCTCTTGTTCTTTGGCTGTACATTTCCAGCACCACATTCTGCAACTCTGATCTCCAGCATCTGTAGTCCTCACTTTCTCCTACCTGACTTCGAATAGACTTAGCAACTGAAGACTAGGCATCCATGAGATGCTGTGGGCCATCAATTGCAGCAGAATTTGCGACAGAATCTGAAACCTCATGGCCTAGATTGTCCCCTACTCAATCATTACCATCAAGCCAGGGGATCAACCTTAGTTCAATGGAGAGTGCAGGACGACGTGCCAGGAGAAAGACCAGGCATTCCTAAAAATAAGGTGTCAATTTGGTGAAGCTACCAAACAGGACCACTTGCATGCCACATAGCATAAGCAGCAAGTGATAGACAGAACTAAGCAATTCCACAACCAACAGATGAGATCTAAGCTCTGCCATCCTGTCACATCCAGTCATGAAGAGCGGTGGACAATTAAACAATCCTATCACCAGCAACACAGAAGCCAGTCTTCAATTAATTCAATTCATTCACATGAAAGCAAGAATGACAGAAGGCAGAGGATACTGTGAAAGCTATGGGTCCTGAGCACATTCCAACAATAGCACTGAAGACCTGTGCTCCAGAACTTTGCCCTCCCCTAGCCAAGCTCTTCCAGCACAGCTACAACACTGGATTCTACCCAACAATTTAGAAAATTGGCCAGGTAAATCCAAACATAAAAAGCAGGGCAAATCCAACCCAACCAATTACCATCCCATCAGTTGACTGTCAATCATCAGTAATGTATTGGGAGGTGTCATCAACAGTGCTATCAAGCAGTACTTACTCAGCAATAAACTGCTCAGTGACGCCCAGTTTAGGTTCTGCCAGGGCCATTCAGCTCCTGACCTTATTTCAGCCTTGGTTCAAACATGGACAAAAGAGCTGAATTATGTTGGTGAGGTGACAGTGATAGCCATCAAGAAGCTCCAGAAAAAGTGGAATCAATGCATGCTAGAGGAATGTTCTCCACTGGTTGGAGTCATACCTGTCACGTAGGAAGATGGTCGTAGATTTTGAATGTCAATCATCTCAGTTCTAAGACATCTTTCGATGAGTTCCTCAGGGTAGTAGTGATCTCGGCCCAATATTTTAAAGCTGTTACTTCAGTGACCTTCCTTCCATTATAACACTAGAAGTGGAGGATGTTCACTGATGCTCACACAATGATTAGCATCATCCACACTCCTCAGACATGGATCCAGTCTCTGTCCAAATGCAATAGGACCTGGACAACATCCAGGCTTGGACTGAAAAGTGGCAAGTAACATTCATGCCACACAAATGCCAGAAAATGAACATTTCCAACAGGAGAGAATCCTTTTGACATTCTATGGCATTCACTGGATCCTTTCTTGTCCACATCCTGCGGGTCACCATTGACCAAAAACTGAACTGGTTACAAAGGTCAGAGGTTAGCAATCCTGCAGTGTGTAACTCAGTTCCTGACTCCCCAAAGCCTGTTCACTATCTTCGAGGGCAAGTCATGAGTGTGATGAAATACTCCCCACTTTCTGGAAGAGTGTAGTGTCAACAAAATTCAAGAAGCTTGACACCATCCAAGATAAAACACCCCAACAGATTGGCTTTATTATCACATTCTCTCCTCTAATACAAGCTCTCAATTGTCACTGTATGCATCATCCATAAGTTGCACTACAGAAATTCACCAAGGATCCTTTCAAATTCATGACCACATCCATTTGGAAAGATAAGGGCAGCAGATACATGGGCCATCTGTGATAATACAATGACATTAGGAGGTGTATTTTGTGTTTTTTATGAAGAAAGGTTGAGGTCGCCACACTGAACAGTCTGTTCAACTCCAATAAAGTAGACCACTTGTGAGGCCTTCGGTGTTTTTTAAAGATGGAACAATGGAAGCAGCCTGAATGGGTGAGGTTTAGCTCCCAAACAACCATGATTTTTAGTTTTAGCTTTCAGCAGTTGCTGGGGTCTTGAAGCTGGATGTGGAAGCTCTTATTCCTCTCTCTACTACAGCTAAAAGCTGGGGTTCCTTGCCGACTGCTAGAATTGCATGTGAGACTATTGCATCTATTTTATTGAATTTGACTTTCCCCAGGATGTGTTTATGGGATGTTACTATAGTGGAACAGTTTAAATTTTGTTAGGCATTTCAAGAGAGTTACAGATAAGCCAATTCTTTTACTTTTATTTGAACTGAAGTGTAAAACTAAAGATCATGATGCTGAGTCTTGAGTAGTTTGACCAATTGAATTGCATCTGGAATGCAACACCTTCCACTTAACCTTTAAAAGAAGAAAAAGTTAGATTTGGACTTCCTTTTTAATATACTTTAAGGAGATTTGTTTCTGGTCCATAACACATCATCACCAGCAAGTTCTCCTCCAAGCCACATACCGTCCTGACCTAGAGTCATAAAATCAAGCAGCATGGAAACAGATCCTTCAATAGATAATAGACAATAGGTGCAGGAGTAGGCCATTCTGCCCTTCGAGCCTGCACCACCATTCAATATGATCATGGCTGATCATCCTTAACCAGTATCCTGTTCCTGCCTTATCTCCATAACCCTTGATTCCACAATCCTTGAGAGCTCTATCCAACTCTTTCTTAAATGAATCCAGAGACCGGGCCTCCACTGCCCTCTGGGGCAGAGCATTCCACACAGCCACCATTCTCTGGGAGAAGAAGTTTCTCCTCATCTCTGTCCTAAATGGCCTACCCCTTATTTTTAAGCTGTATCCTCTGGTTCGGGACTCACCCATCAGTGGAAACATGTTTCTGCCTCCAGAGTGTCCAATCCTTTAATAATCTTATATGTCTCAATCAGATCCCCTCTCAATCTTCTAAACTCAAGGGTATACAAGCCCAGTCACTCCAGTCTTTCAGTATAAGGTAGTCCCGCCATTCCAGGAATTGAGCTCATGAACCTATACGGCACTCCCTCAATAGCCAGAATGTCTTTCCTCAAATTTGGAGACCAGAACTGCACACAATATTCCAGGTGCAGTCTCACAAGGGCCCTGTACAGCTGCAGAAGAACCTTTTTGCTTCTATACTCAATCCCTCTTGTTATGAAGGCCAGCATGCTATTAGCTGTCTTCACTACCTGCTGTACCTGCATGCTTGCCTTCATTGACTGGTGTACAAGAACACCCAGATCTCTTTGTACTGCCCCTTTACCTAACTTAACTCCATTTAGGTAGTAATCTGCATTCCTGTTCTTGTCACCAAAGTGGATAACCATACAGTTATCCACATTAAACTGCATCTGCCATGCATCTGTCCACTCACCTAACCTGTCCAGGTCACCCTGTAATCTCTTAACATCCTCCTCACATTTCACCCTGCCACCCAGCTTTGTATCATCAGAAAATTTGCTAATGTTACTATTAACACCATCTTCTATAGCATTAATATATATTGCAAAAAGCTGCAGTCCCAGCACTGATCCCTGCGGTACCCCACTGGTCACCGCCTGCCATTCTGAAAGGGAGCCATTTATCACTACTCTTTGTTTCCTATCAGCCAACCAATTTTTAATCCAAGTCAGTACTTTGCCCCAATACCATGCACCCTAATTTTGCTCACTAACCTCCTATGTGGGACTTTATCAAAGGCTTTCTGACAGTCCAGGTACACTACATCCACTGGATCTCCCTTGTCCATTTTCAGAGGTACATCCTCAAAATATTCCAGAAGATTATTCAAGCATGATTTGCCCTTCATAACTCCATGCTGACTCTGACCTATCCTGTTCCTACTATCCAGATGTGCCATAATTTCATCCTTTATAATTGACTCCAGCATCTTTCCCACCACTGAGGTCAGACTAACTGGTCTATAATTTTCTGCTTTCTCTCTCATTCCTTTCTTAAAAAGTGGTACAACAGTAGCCACCCTCCAACCCGCAGGAACTGATCGTGAATCTATCGAACTCTGGAAAATAATCGCCAACGCATCCACGATTTCCCGAGCCACCTCCTTCAGTACCCTGGGGTGTAGACCATCAGGCCCCGGGGACTTATCAATCTTCAGACCTAACAGTCTCTCCAACACCAATTCCTGGCAAATATAAATTCCCTTAAGTTCAGGTCCTTCAGCCACTGTTACCTCAGGGAGATTGCTTGTGTCTTCCCCACTGAACACAGATCTGAAGTACCAATTCAATTCTTCTGCCATTTCTTTGTTCCCCGTAATATATTCCCCGTTTCTGTCTTCAAGTGCCCAATTTTAGTCTTAACCATTTTTTTGCCTTTCACATATCTAAAAAAGCTTTTACTATCCTCTTTTATATTTTTGGCCAGTTTACCTTCGTACCTCATTTTTTCTCTGCGTATTTCCTTCTTAGTAATCCTCTGTTGTTCTTTAAAAGCTTGCCAGTCCTCTGTTTTCCCATTTATCTTTGCTATGTTATACTTTTTCTCTTTTGACTTTATATGTTTCTCAACTTCTCCTGTCAGCCACGGCCACCCCTGCATCTTCATAGGATCTTTCTTCCTTTTTGGAATGAACTGATCCTGCATCTTCTGCATTATATCCGCCATTGTTCCTCCACTGTCATCCCTGCTAAGGTATTGCACTATTGAACTTTGGCCAGCTCCTCCCTCATAGCTCCATAGTTCCCTTTATTCAACTGAAATATTGTCGCTACCGATTGTACCCTTTCCCTTTCAAATTGCAGATTGAAGCTTATTGTATTATGGTCACTACCTCCTAATGGCTCCTTCACTTCAAGATCCCTGATCAATTCTGGTTCATGGCACAATACCAGATCCAGAATTGCCTTCTCCCTGGTAGGCTCCAGCACCAGCTGTTCTAAGAATCCATCTCAGAGGCACTCCACAAAGTCTCTTTCTTAAGGTCCAGTACCATCCTGATTCTCCCAGTCTACCTGCATGTTGAAATCCCCCATAACAACTGTAGTAACATCTTTGCGACAGGCCAATTTCAGCTCCTTATTCAACTTATACCCTACATCCATACTACTGTTTGAGGGCCTGTAGATAACTCCCATGAGGGTCTTTCTACCCTTGGAATTTCTCCGCTCTATCCATACTGACTCTACATCCCCTGATTCTAGGTCCCCCAGCGCAAAGGACTGAATATCATCCTTTACTAACAGGACCATCCCACCCCCTCTGCCCATCAGTCTGTCCTTATGATAGCACGGATAGCCTTGAATATTCATTTCCCAGGCCCTGTCCACTTGAAGCCACGTCTCGTTATCCCCACAATATCGTAGCTGCCAATTTCCAAAAGAGCCTCAAGCTCATCCATCTTATTTCCAATACTTCATGCATTCATATATAGTATTTTTAATTTGTTACTGGCCTCACCCTTCCTTCATTCCAACTCATCCACACTGACTAAGTCTCCCAAACTAAACTGCATATGAGCCATATTCCTCTTAGCCTTTCCTATTCATGTACCTATTCAAATGTTTTTTAAATGTTGTAACTGTCCCTGCATCTGTCACTTCTTTTGGCAGTTCATTCTACGTATGAACAATCCTCTGTGTGAAAAAATTACCCCTTTTAAATCTTTCCCCTTAAACCTATGCCCTCTCACTTTGAACTCCCCATTCTGACATCTGCCATTCACCCTATTTATGCTCCTTATGATTTTATAAACCTGTATCCTACACTCCAGGGAAAAAAAGTCCCATTACATCCAGCCTCTCCTTATAACACAAGCCCTCCATTCCCAGTAACCTCCTAGTAAATATTTTCTGCCCCCTCTCCCATTTAATAAAATCCTTCCTACAGCAGAACATATCCTGCCTTTCCTTAAGTATCACTGAGTTAAAATCCTGGAAATTGTTTCTGAATAGCATTGTGGGTCTACCTACAGCACGTGAACCACAGAGGTTCAAAAACGTGAACTCACTTCTCCAGGGCAATTAGGGATGGGCGAAAATATTGGCCAATGTCAGTGACACTCACATCCCATCAAAGAATAAAAATGCTTTCTCCTCGAAAAGGAGCAAATCCTTCTTCAACGATCTTGCCTCATTACTTAACTTGCATCTAATTTTGTGATTCAAACAGTGCTTGTAAACATCGCAAGCTTTTTCTATTAGTTTCTTATGTCAATGAATATATTACTGCCTTGTAATTACTCAGGGATGTCCATTATTCAGTGTGTACAATATATTTTATTCATTTCATTTGCACATTAGTCTAGCATTTAAAGAAATAGATTTCAAAACAAATTGCAAATCTAAAATTAATGTGGATGTGACAAATTGGTCAGAATTAGTCCTGAGGAAAAGGTGACTTTAGTTGGCATATTTGCTGTTCTTAAAATGATTTTTAATTACCTTTCACCTGCAAAGACACTTTGGAGAATGGACTATGTATATACAAGGTATCTTGGACAATGTCAAAGAGGCTATTTGATCAATTGTGCCTTTGAGAGGAATCCTGTTCGTCCTTTGAGAGGAATCCTGTTCAACCTTTGAGAGGAATCCTGTTCATCCTTTGAGAGGAATCCTGTTAGTCTCAATCCCATTCTCTTTCCCCCACATCTATGGAGCTGAGGTGGAAAGGGTATATCGCATCGCGTTCCTATGCATGACAATCACCAACAATCTGGCCTGGTCCTCCCACTCAAGTGTGATAGTCAAGAAGACTCAACAATAGCTCTTCTTCCACAGCAGGCTATGCAAATTCAGAACATCCATTAGGACCCTCACCAACTTTTACAGATGTACCATAGAAGGCATTCAACCTGGTTGCATCACAGGTTGGTACGGCAACTGCTGTGCCCAGGACCGTAAGAAACTACAGAAAGCCGTGAACATAGCCCAGACCATCACACAAGCCAACCTCCCATCCATTGACTCCACCTACACATCCCATTGTCATGGAAAGGCACCGACCCACCCTGGTTATACTCTCTTCCAACCTCTTCCATCAGGCAGAAGATGCAGAAGCTTAAACATACATACTAACAAGTTCAAGAGCAGCTTCTTCTTCGCTGTAATTGGACTGCAAAATGAATCTCTCTAATTCCACCTCTAATGTTGATCTTGCCTTGCACACCTCCTGTGTTGTGCAACCTGTCTGCCTTACTCTATCTAAGCACCCTATGATCTGTATGTCCTTGTTTACTATGATCTGCCTGTACTGCATGCAAAACAAAACTTTTCACTGTACTTGGTGCACATGACAACAATAAATTCAATCAAATCAAATGAATACTTTCTCCTTCAATTACTTAGCCATTTATCTTTTGAAGTTCACTTTGGTATCTGTATCAACCACCTATTCAGTCTATGCATCCCACGCCCTGACCACACTCTGCAGAAAAAAACATATCTTCACCTTTACGTTTTGCTCCTTTTACGAAACACCATGAAAATCTAGCCTCTGACTGTTGAAGTCTTCTATAGCTCATGGAACAGTCATGCCAAAAAAGGCAAGGCTCCCATCTGCTATTGTGACCCACTGAATCCATTTGATGATTATGGTGCAACTTTATAAATGGCACAGGAAGCTAGACAGTTAGGTGTTAGAGGCTATACAGGTGACAGGAAAAATCAAAAAGTCTGCTGAAAAGACATATGTGATTCTTGGATTTATTAACTGAAGGTGACGGAACAAAAGGGCGCACAGAGAAAGGTCATTACTTGAAATGTTAACTCTTTTTTCCTCTCTCCTCAGTTACAGCTTGAATATTTCCAGCATCTCTTGTTTTCATTTCAAACTTTCAGAAGCAGCAGTGTCTTGTTCTTTATCAGAGGGTGTAAAGGATAAATGAGGAAAATAAGCAAAACTGCAATCATCACTGTCCTCTCCAGGGTAATTATTGATTTAAAGATGAGCAATGCATTTCCAGTGATGCTCACATCCCGTGATAGAAAAAGCAATCAATGAAGAAACAAACAAACACACAAATAAACACATAAATACATTGTGTGTTGGATTTTACCTTGGACTGGCTAAGTGTCAATTTTGTTGAATTTCTCAGAAGGTTTCCCTTCCATCAGGCCCAGGAGAGATTTCATGCTGTTTTCTAAAACTCAGCTCATTAACAATGCATCATGTCTCCATGGCAACCCAATCATCGTATCCTCCCTTTTATCACAGCTGGAACTTCCCAGGATTCTTAGCATACGTGCCATATTGAATCCACAGATGTGGACTCAGTCGGTCTGAAGTTATCCTGCATGCTTCCCTTGAATTGCCGCAGACATGTTGGATGGAGAGAAATTGCCCACTTTGCCAGGAAGTCCTTGCAGATGGACTGGTTCAGGGGAGAACTGTCCCTTTTCCCACAACTGGCAGAGAAGAACACATCACCAGACCCTGCCAACCTGGTCCAAGTTGCCATCTGGATTAGGGTGATATGGACCATTCTGAAGGAAGCCCCAGCTATGGACGAAAAAAGTCAATAACCATTTCTGCTTTGTGAGAGTAAAGACAGCCATTTCTCTGTACTATCTCACATTCACTCTATCTCTGTCATTGCACTCACCTCCTACTGAGGCACACATCTGTCACTTTTATTAGTGCCTGCAACACCTTTGCTAACTCGCTATCACCCATTGCCCTGCAAGCCCTGCATGACCTCTCAGGACATCCCCTTATCTTTCCTCCACCTATAACAAGACTAACAGCACTGCCGGTCATTTGTGTCACACTCAATCCCTCCCTGCATCATATCTCAGGCGAATAATAGGGGGGAGAGAGCCAAAAGATTTTATAGAGTGCCTGATACTCAGCTCCTCTCACCCTTTGAGGAGTGGATCCTGACCCTGACCAATGACAGTCATAGTCACTCATGTAGTGATTCCAAAACCTATATGTCCTGGAAACCAAGTAAAACCCATTGCCATCAAAGCTTCTGGCAGCAACTCTGGAGAAAGACTGAGGCTTGTGTTCCGAGGAAACTCAACTCAAAACAATAACTCTGTTTCTCTCTCCAAAAATACTGCCAGACCTGACGAGTTTCTCCAGCAATTTCTGTGTTTGTCTCAGATTTCCAGCATCCACAGTTCTTTCAGTTTTTATTCCCTGTTCTCACAACCACTTTCACATTTTATGTCCAAATTGCCACTTTTGTCGTTTCTATCGGAGGGAAAATGGGAAAGTGCATGGAACTGAAAATAAATAATGAAATGTCAAAGGTTGTAATTAGCTTCTACTGAAATCTGATCAAGATGGCATCGGAGGAGGGCTCCTAAGCTGGAGTTCATCCACTCTGACCGCTTTTCTTTTCTGTTTTTCTTTTTTACTGTCTCTTTTCTTAAGGTTTTGTTCTCTGTACCTTAATTAATGCCATGTCCTGAGCTCAAATGGCATTGTTGGCAGCGAGAGCCCACCATGACCTAGTGCAGACGTCAAGTTGGCTCAGCACACAGACCTCAAGTGGGTACAGTATGGATCTTGAGCAAGCCCAATGCAGGCCTCAGGTGAGCCCTTACTTAATTTCCCGGGACAAGTGGGGGACCTGGCATTGGAATCATTCGGCGGTGGCAATGTTGTCTAGGTGGGCAAGCAGCAAAAGATGGTGTCTGAGGATTGGCGACTTCAGCGTTGGTTGAGTCCAGCAGTGGCAGTCAGGAAGCGATGGCGGAAGGGCATCACAATGCATCAACAAGGTGGGTCCAGCGGCTAGAGCTGCGACCCGGACGTCAGTGGGTCTGGTGCAAGCGGTAGCAGGGGAGGAGCATTGGCCCAACAGCGAAAGATGGTGCCTGAAGATTGGTGGTTTCATCCCTGGGTGGGTCTGATGTAGATGACATCAAGGTGGTGAAAGAGGGATGGGAGTGCAGGCATCATCGGTGGCAGTAAGTTGGCTCAGGACTGACAGACTGTCCTTCAGCTGTATCTTTCTTTTGCTTCCTTATTCTTAACCATTCAAAATGGAGCCAAATTGTGGTGACACATGAAAGCTTTTCACTGTAAATTTGGATTATTGGCTGTTTTTGTTCAAGAGAAGAAGATTGAGAGGTGACTTAGTTGAGATATATAAGATAATCAGAAGGTTAGATCGGGTGGACAGTGACAGCCTTTTTCTGTGGATGGTGATGGCTTGCACAAGGGGGCATAGCTTTAAATTGAGGGGTGATAGATGCAGGACAGATGGTAGTTTCTTTACTCAGAGAGTAGTAGGGGATGGAACAGCTTGCCTGCAACAATAGTAGACTCGCCAACTTTAAAGACATTTTGATTGTCATTGGAGAAACATATGGATGAAATTGGAATAGTGTAGGCGAGATGGGCTTTACAGGTCAGTGCAACATCAAGAGCCAAAGGGCCTGTACTGTGCTGTAATGTTCTTTATTCCCTATCCTATGATTATCAGATTGAGTATGATCTTATTGGATAGCAGGACAGCCATGACGGGCTGAATAGCCTACTTCTGCTCCTATGTTTATCGTCTTGTTTTATTTCCTTTCTTAAAAAGCAAGATTGAACCCATTGGGTTTTCACAACTATCAATAATAGTGATGAAACCAACCTTATATTTCAGATTTATTAATTAAATTTAAATTCCAGCAGCTATGATGGTGTTTGTTCTTTTTTTACTGAAGTCTTTACTCTGGTCAGACCACATTTAGGGTATTCTGCACAGTTTTGGTCCCCATTTCTCAGAAAGGATGTACTGGCCCTGGAGCCTGTTCAGAAGCTTCATGAGAATGGTCCCAAGGATGAACATAATATATGAGGGACATTTTAGGACTCTGGGTATATATTCAATGGATTTTGGAAGGATGAAGGGGGATCTAACTGACACATACAGAATACTAAATGTCCTGGACAGAGTGGATGTTGGGAAGATGTTTCCATTGGTAGGAGAGACTAGGACCTGAGGGTACAGCCTTTGAGTAAATGGAAGATCTTTTAGAATGGAGATAAGGAGAAACATCTTCAGACAGAGAGTGGGGAATCTATGGAATTCACTGCCACAGAAGGCTGTGGAGGCCAGGTCATTGAGTGTATTTAAGGTGGAGATAGATGGGCTCTTAGGTAGCAATGGGATCAAGGATTACAGGGAGAAAGCAGAAGAATAGGAGTGAGAAATTTATCAGTTATGATTGAATGGCAGAGCAGACTCAATGGACTGAGTGGCTTAATTTCAACTCCTATGTCTATGGTCTGGTGATCTTCATACAAGTAAGAGGCAACTTGATTGAAAAATATAAGATCCCAAGGGCTTTCAACAGGGTCACTATGGAGAGAATGATTATTCAAATGGGAGAATCTCAAATGAACAATCTCTGCTTCAAAACCAAGTGAAGGTGATTTAAAACAGAGATGAAGTGATGTTTACTTATCTCACAGTTTCATAAAGTTTTAAAACTGACTGTCCAACTCACCTAAACCTACTTTTCTGTCCCTTTCTGAGTAACGCTAATTCATTTTTTGGTTTTCCTTCAGGGGCACATTAAATTCATATTTGAAAACCAGTTCAACATAGTTCCAGGAAGGAGAAAGTGAAGACTGCAGATGCTGGAGATCAGAACTTAAAAATGTGTTGCTGGAAAAGCGCAGCAGGTCAGGCAGCATCAAAGGAGCAGGAGAATCGACGTTTCGGGCATAAACCCTTCTTCAGGAATCATCTTCAGGAATCTTCAGTATTCCTGAAGAAGGGCTTATGCCCGAAACATCGAATCTCCTGTTCCTTTGATGCTGCCTGACCTGCTGAGCTTTTCCAGCAACACATTTTTAAGCTCAACATAGTTCCAAACAGGATAGAAAAAGGGGAAGCAGTACATGTAATGTATATGGATTTCCAGAAAGCATTTGACAATTAGCACATATTAGAATCAATTAATAAGTTAAGAGCCCATGGTGTGGGAGGCAGCATCAATGGGGGATTGGCTCACTATAAGATAAGGAGTTGGGATAAGGTTGGTACTTTCAGGCTGCTAACCTGTAACTAGTGGTGCATCATGCTAATTAGTGCTGGGGCCACAATTATTTGCAATATGTGTTAATAACTTGGATGAAGAAGTTGATATAGCCAAGGTAGCAGATGGCACAAAAATAGGTAGGAGTGCCCATGGTCTGGCAGTTTGCTCCAGAGCTTGAGCACTGGTTGTAGAAAGGAGTTACTCCAAAGGTTCCTGTTGATTCTTTTGCCATTCATTCACCTGATAACCCTGTCCTCTGGCTTCTGGCAATGTAACAAATCTGCCTGGAACCATTTTGATTTGTACAACCCTTTGCAGCTTCCTCTTTGAAGCAGAGAGCGAGAGTGAGAGACAAGAAGGGATCCAGACGATTAGAATGGGTCAATTTCATGTTTCCAAGACCAGCAATTCAGTTCTCGAGTTAGACTTGAAAAGCTCAGCTGATGGGAAATGATGCAGTTCTGTGAATTCAAATGATTGCACTTTCAATTCAGGAGTGACAAACAAACAACAGAACTGAACAAATTAATTGTCTTCTTCATCAGTGTTCAGGAATCCCTCAATGACTGATCGTGCCAAAATAGGGTCAACCACAGAAAAACAGAGTGAAAATCAACTGCTTACTGCTTGCTTTTTATTTGTTATTTTATTTTTGCGAGCAGTGGAGAATCGTAATTTCACGGTTTCATTCACACTTTTCTCTCCTTCTGTCTCCCTCTTTTTTCTAATTGTTCCTTTCCCTATTGTAGAGTTACAGATGATCTTTCATTCAAACTGAACCACTCATGCTCATAGTCTTGTGAACGATGGATGCTCTCTTGAGTCTGCACTTGTCGTGTTAAGGTAAGATCAAGTTGCCAGTTAAAAAAAATAGTTTAAGTACTAAATACAATGTGCAACAGGCTGGCTGAACTGGAGCACAAGCCATGACAAACTGTGCTTATCTGTACAGGGAGCTTGCCCTCTTCTGAAATATTGCTGTCACTCTGTGTTGTGTGTGTGTGTCTGTGTGTGTGTGTGTATGTGTGTGTGTACGCGCGTGAGAGAGATAGAGACAGAGTGAGTGAGTGGCTCTGTGTGTGTGAGTGTGTGTGTGTGAGAGAGAGAGAGACAGACAGAGTGAGTGAGTATCTGTGTATGAGAGAGAGAGACAAGGTGAGTGAGTGTGTGTGTGTGAGAGACAGAGTGAGTGGGTGTCTATGTGTGTATCTCTGTGTGTGTATGTATGTGTGAGTGTGTGTGTGTATGAGACAGAGTGAGTGAGTGTCTGTGTGTGTATAAGAGACAGGGTGTGTGTGTCTATGTGTGTGTGTGTAACAAGAGAGAGCCAGAGTGACTGTGTATCTGTATGTGTGTGAGAGAGAGAGGCAGAGTGTGTGAATGTCTGCGTGTGTGTGTGTGAGAGAGAGAGACAGAGTGAGTGTGTGTCTATGTGTGTGTGTGTGACAAGAGAGAGCCAGAGTGACTGTGTATCTGTATGTGTGTGAGAGAGAGAGGCAGAGTGTGTGAATGTCTGCGTGTGTGTGTGAGAGAGAGACAGAGTGAGTGTGTGCGTGTGTGTGTATGTGTGCGTGTCAGAGAGAGAGAGAGAGAGACAGAGTAAGTGAGTATCTTTGTGTGTGTGTGCTTGTATATGTAGGTGAGCATGGCCCAGGTTAAGAAGCAGCAAGCTAAAGCTTCCAGACCAGGCTGACGTTTGCTTGTCTTGCTTTTGCCCAAGAAGGCTGTCAGACAGCAATCAGATCCCCATTGTTACAAAGTGAGAGAGGGAAGCATTTCAGGCCTGTCCTTATCAGTAAGGAAGAAGGCTGAAAATATCTCCCAGGGACAGGAGGGAGAGAGAGAGAGAGGGCAGCAAACATATCCATCATTTTCTTTTTGGTTGAGTAACAATTTATTATCTGTGCTGGAGATCTGAAATCCAATCTACGCTGCATTCAGAATGTCTGGCCCAATACAAGAATCTGTCATCATTCCCCCTCCCCCTGGAAATCAGTCAGTTTTCTGTCAAAGGTGTTATTAATGCACCAATTTATTGTTTTAGTAATTAATACTGACAAGTCATGAACCACAAACATGATGGTTGCAGCTGATAAACAGCTCACTTGTTATTGCAAATTGTCACCCAATTTTCATTTCCCTACAGTTAAAAATTTGGTTTCGCTCTGGTGATTAGATCACCACTTGTTGATTTTGTTTTTGTTTCAGTTGTCCCTTTGTACACCACAGCTACAAGGTAACATTTTGTTACCCAATTGTAACATTGCAGCCTCTGATATTAATTACAATTCAATACTTTAGGTTACCATGAAGGGCTCTCCTTTTCAACCCCTTCCCTCACTGGAGACAAGATGACTCTCAGATAAAACTCATCAGGGATCTACATGTATTTGGAAAGGCAAGGACTGATCAGGGATAGTCAACATGGCTTTGTGCGTGGGAAATCATGTCTCATATAATTGATTGAGTTTTTTGAAGAAGTGACAAGGAAGATTGATGAGGGCAGAATGGTGGATGTTGTCTTTATGAACTTCATTAAGGCATTCGATAAGATTCTGCATGGTAAGTTCATTAGCAAGGTCCACTCTCACCTCTCCCAGTACCCCCAAACCACTAAAGTCATAGAGTCATAGAGTTGTACGGCGTGGAAGCAACTCTTTTTTTCTAACTCACCCATCACTCACCCTAAAGTAATCTAGTCCCAGTGGCCAGCATTTGGCCCATATCCCTCTAAATCCTTCCTATCCATGTACTCATCCAGATGTTTTTTAAAGGTTATAATTGTACGAGCTTCTACCACTTCTTCTGGCGACTCATTCCATATATGCACCGTCCTCTGAATGAAATAGTTGCTCCTTTAGTCCCGTTTAAATCTTTCCTCTCTCACCTTAAACATATGCCCTCTAGTTTTAGACTCCCCTACACTGGGAAAAAGACATTGGCTATTCACCCTATCCATACCCATCATAATTTATAAACCTGAATGAGAATTAGAGAATCATAGAATCCCTACAGTGTGGTCACCCCTCAGCCTCTCCCCATAGCTTAACCCTTCAAGGCCAGCAACATCCCGAAAAATCTTTTCTGCACCCTTTCAACTTTAACAGCATATTTCCTATAGAAGGGAGACCAGAATTGATACAAAATTCCAAAAGTGGCCTAGCCAATGTCTTGTACAGCTGCAACCTGATATCCCAACTCTTATACTCAATAAAGAACATGGACCAAACGTCTTCTTCTCTACGATGTCTACCTGTGACTCTATCTTCAAGAAACTAGTAAATTCTGCATCCTAAGGTCTTTTTTGGAATTACTTCCCAGGATATTGTTGTTAAGTGTATAAGTCCTCCCCTGATTTGCCTTACGAAAATGTAGCATCTCACATGTATCTAAATTAAACTCCATCTACCACTCTTCGGCCCATTGGCCCATCTGATCAAGACCACGTTGTGCTGTGAGAGAACTTTCTTCACTGTCCACTATGCCACTGATTTTGGTGCCATCTACAAACTTACACTACCTCCTATGTTCACATCCAAATCATTTATATAAATGACAAAAAGCAGTGGACCCAGCACTGATCCTGTGGCACACTGCTGGTCACAGGCCTCCAGTTCAAAAAACAATCTTCCACCACCACCCTCTGTCTCCTACCTTGGAGTCAATTTGTATCCAGAAGGCCAGCTGTCCCTGTTTTCCATGTGATCTAACCTTGCTAACCAGTCTACCTTGTCAAATACTTTGCTGAGGTCCATATAGTTCATGTCCACTGATCTACCTTCATCAATATTCTTTGTCATTTCCCCAAACAACTCACTCAAGTTAGTGAGACATGTTTCCCCATGCACAACACTATGTTTCCTATCTCTAATCAGTCCTTCCCTTTCCAAAAACATGTACATCCTCTCCCTTAGAATCCTCTTCAATAACTTGCCCACCACCGATGTCAGGCTCACCAGGAGAAGAGGTTAGGCAGAGAAAGGAAACAACTTAGATGTTCACATGTGCATGTTTTTCCTCAAGACTGGTTATCAACCTGAGACATTAAGTCACAGGTATTTCTAGACCTGCTGCATATTTCCAGCACGTTCTGTTTGCAATCTATGGACAGCTGCTGTGATGTTCTTCAAACAGAACCTTTGTGGGTGAGAAATTAGATGTAACCATCTATCCAAAAACCTATATTTCAAACACAAGTTTCTGTCGCTATAACATTTGAAGTCAGAGGTGACAATACAATGACTGATTTACAGGACCATAATAGATCAACCCTATGGAGATCTCCTTTGTTAATCATGCAATGTGACTGTTGCAGAAAAGGCTTCTATTTCTTATCTTTTCAAGTTTCCCTGGGGAGACTTTTCCTCCTGCTGTAATCCATGGGAAAGGAGACTTTCAAGAGCTATGTCTTTCTTCAGTCTTTCACCGGATATTGGGTCACCAGAAATGTCAGTATTTGTTGTCCATCGTCCTTGAACTGAATGGCTTGCTAGACCATTTCAAAAGGCAAGGTAAAAACAATGACTGCAGATGCTGAAAATCAAATACTGGATTAGTGGTGCTGGAAGAGCACAGCAGTTCAGGCAGCATCCAACGAGAAGTGAAATCAACGTTTCGGGCAAAAGCCCTTCATCAGGAATAAAGGCAGTGAGCCTGAAGCGTGGAGAGATAAGCTAGAGGAGGGTGGGGGTGGGGAGAGAGTAGCATAGAGTACAATGGGTGAGTGGGGGAGGGGATGAAGGTGATAGGTCAAGGAGGAGAGGGTGGAGTGGATAGGTGGAAAAGAAGATAGGCAGGTCGGACAAGTCAAGGAGACAGTAACGGAGCTGGAAGTTTGAAACTAGGATGAGGTGATGTTATAGCGACAGAAACTTGTGTTTGAAATATAGGTTTTTGGATAGATGGTTACATCTAATTTCTCACCCACAAAGGTTCTGTTTGAAGAACATCACAGCAGCTGTCCATAGATTGCAAACAGAACGTGCTGGAAATATGCAGCAGGTCTAGAAATACCTGTGACTTAATGTCTCAGGTTGATAACCAGTCTTGAGGAAAAACATGCACATGTGAACGTCTAAGTTGTTTCCTTTCTCTGCCTAACCTCTTCTCCTTCATTCGTTCATTCTTTAGATGAGGTGAGAACTGAATTTATTACTTGGACAGCAGGTAAGTGTGAACCACATCACTGTGGGTCTGGAGTCACGTGTAAGTGTAACCATGGAAGGACGGCAGTTTCCTTCCCTAAAGGACATTAGGGGCCCAGATGAACATAGAAGATAGGGCTTTACAGCACAGTATAGGCCCTTTGGCCCTCGATGTTGCACTGACCAATGAAACCAATCTAAAGCACATGTAGCCTACACTATTCCACATGTTTATCCGGATGAGCTTTTAGAGAGATGGCTACATCATCACCATTATGATGTTTTTGCTCCAGATCTTTATTGAAATCAAAATTCTAATATCTCCATTTGCCACGGTGTCTACCTTGAATTCCAGCACCTGAGGTTTTTTTTTCTTGAAGTATGGTGTGGTTTGTATCCCATCCCCAGTTCGTTAGCTGGGGTTTCTGGGTTACTAGCCCAGGGACACTTCAGATTTTCAGTACCAACAGTATTTTGCTTTTTTGCAATCTTTACCTGTTAACAAGTATCACTGGGATAACTCAAATTATTTGGTTATTTATCACATTGGTATTTGTGTGGCTCTACTAGTGGGAGACTTCCAAAAATGAGATAACAAGAGTCCAAAGGCAGTGTCAAAGAGAGTGGTGCTGGAAAAGCACAGCCGGTCAGGCAGCATCCGAGGAACAGGAGAGTTGACATTTCAAGCATAAGCTTTTCATCAGGAATGAGGCTCATTCCTGAAAGGTTCATGCCTGAAAGATTGATTCTCCTGCTTCTCGGATGCTGCCTGACTTGCTGTGCTTTTCCAGCACCACACTCTTCAATTCTGATCTCCAGCATCTGCAATACTCACTTTCTCCTCAAGAGTCCAAAGGCAATATGTTCCAGTTAGTGTGAAGGGCAAGGTGTCAGGGATGCTGGATGACAAGAGAAATTGAGGCTCTGGTCAAGAAAAAGAAGGAAGCATATGTCAGGTATAGACAACTGGGATTGAGTGAATGCCTTGAGGAGTCTAAAGGCAGTAGGAATATACTCAAGAGGGAAATCAGGAGTGCAAAAAGGAGACAGGAGATAGCTTTGGCAAATAATGTTAAGGAGAATCCAAGGAGATTCTACCAATACATTAAGGGCAAAAGATTAACTATGGAGAGAATAGGGCTCCTTAAAGATCAACAAAGTCATCGACGTGTGGAAGTGAAGGAGATTGTTGAAATATTAAATGAGGAGAGCACATCAGTATTTACTGTGGAGAAGGATATGGAAGTGAGAGAACTTGGAGAAATAAACAGTGATATCTTGAAAAGTGTCTGTAATAAAGAGGATGAACTGGTGGATGTCCTAAAATGCATAAAGGTAGATAAGTCCTTGAGAACTGATTAGGTGTATCCCAAAACATTAAGGGAACATCGAAAAGTGATTGCTGGATCCCTTGGTGAGATATTTGTATCATTGATAGCCATGGCTGATGTGCTGCAAAACTGAAGGGTGGCTAATATGGTGCCAGTATTTAAGAAAGGTGGTAAAGAAAAGCCATGGAACTATAAACTGGTGAGCCTGACATCGGTGGTGGGCAAGTTATTGAAGAGGATTCTAAGGGAGAGGATGTACATGTTTTTGGAAAGGGAAGGACTGATTAGAGATAGGAAACATAGTGTTGTGCATGGGGAAACATGTCTCACTAACTTGAGTGAGTTGTTTGGGGAAATGACAAAGAATATTGATGAAGGTAGATCAGTGGACATGAACTATATGGACCTCAGCAAAGTATTTGACTCACCCATTGTACTCTATGCTACTCTCTCCCCACCCCCACCCTCCTCTAGCTTATCTCTCCATGCTTCAGGCTCACTGCCTTTATTCCTGATGAAGGGCTTTTGCCCGAAACGTTGATTTCGCTGCTCGTTGGATGCTGCCTGAACTGCTGTGCTCTTCCAGCACCACTAATCCACCATTTCAAAAGGCAGTTATTAGTCAGTTATTAAACTTTAAAACCGAAATAGATATGTGTTCCTTAAGCAAAGGTTTTAAGGGATATGAGCCAAAGGCAGGATTAGGGAGTTAATCCACAGATCAGCCATGATCTCATTGAGTGGTGGAACAGGCTTGAAGGGTTGAATGGCTGATTCCTGTTCCTAACCACATTAGTTGTGTTTAGAGTCACATCTAGGTACAAACAGCAGATTTTCTTCTCTAAAAAACACCAGTAAATGAAATGATAATGATAGCTTCATGGTTACCATTATTCAGACAGCTTTATCATCCAGGTCCTTTAATTGAATTTGCGTTCCTTAAGCTGTCATGGTGCAATTTGAACTTGTGTCCTCATAACATTAGCCTCGATTACTAGCCTCATGACATTATCTCTTTGTCACCATCTTTGATAGGGAACTGTCAAATTTTGGTCCAGTGCTGATTAAGGATTAAGAATGTGTTTCTAAGGTCAGATGATGCATAATTTGCAGAGGAACCTGGGGAGAAATGGTTTTCCCATCCACCTGCTGACCCTGCACTTGTAGGTGGTAGAGGAGACTGGTTTAGGAGGTGCTATGGGAGAAGCCCTGGCATATTGCTGCAATATATCTTGCACATACTTCACATTGTTCATGCTGTTGTGTTGGAGGGAGTTTCAAACCAAGCCAAGAATTACTCTGAGTTGATTCTTGCATGGAGATTATAATTCAGTTGTAACGTGTCAAGCTCTGATAAGTCACTCAAGTCACTAGTGGTGGATGGCTACCTTTAAAAAAAATACATTTTGGAAGGAAAATATAATTGCATTTCATAATCAGCAAAAGGACTGGGAAAAAGAAAATAAATAGGTTTTCCTGCTCTGTAAAAGATCTTAATATGATAAAGTCAATGTGGAGCTGCTGTCTCATTTAAGAGATTGGACTGATGGTGGTTTTACCTGAGGGTCACCACACCACAGGGCAAGGGGAGAGGTTGTGAAGTTGGGACCTTCATGGTAACCTTAGCTGGTGTGGGAATTAAACATATAATTTTTGGTGTCACACAGTATTGCAAATCAACCATCCAGCCAACTGAGATAGCCAACCCCCTTACATTTATGCGTTATCTCCAAAGTTTAATTTATAGAATCCCTTCACTGTGAAAAGAGGCCATTCAGCCCATTGGGTCTGCAACACCAACCTTCTGAAGATCTTTCCACCCTATTCCTGTAATCCCGCTTTTACCATGGCAAACCCACCTAGCTGGCACATCACTGGACAATATGGGGCAATTTACCATGGCCAATTCACCCTCCATCTTTGGACTGTGGGAGGACCCAGAGGAAGTCCACACGGACTCGGGGAGAGCATGCAAACTCCATACAGACAGTCACCTGCGATTGGAATTGAACCTGACTCTCTGGCACTGTGATTAATATGAAGTATTTTTATCTTAAACTTTTATTTGGAAACACAAACCTAATATTGATTCCCTTCTTTGCTTGGAGGTCAGTTTTAAAATTGGGTTTACAATCAGCCCAGAAGTTCAAATAAACTACACACCTCTCATGCATCATTGCCATATCTGTTCTATTTTCGACTTCTTTATTCTTCCACTGAGAGACCATCATCTATTTCCTTCTCACACCCCACCGTGTTGCTTATTCTGCAAACAACAGAAAGGAATTTTCCAAATTTTCTACTCTTTTGTATTGGAGTGTGTGTTTGTTGACCAACAATATTAGTAGTCCAGTCGCCCAGCAAGACAACACTAGGAGATGAAAGGGAAAGTTGTTAAAATTACATTTGCAAATGGAGGAAGAGAGGAAAAAATAATCATTAGCTCCAATTTTTCCCTTCAATGGGCTTGCTGGTTAAATGTGGAAGGTACACTGATCTTTATTGCACTGCCAGCGCCTTTGACATGATGAATAAATAAATAAAAATCCTTTTAAGACTCTTTTGTGCTTTATAATCTTCTTGTCATTCCAGTTTTATTGATTTAATTACATGTCTGAGTGATCACTGATTAAAGTCTCTTTGTCAACGTTGTAGGCTTCCTTTACAATTAGCTCTTCTATTTAATAAAAAGATAATTTAATATAATATTTCCATCAGGATCATTGTTCAAATTGAAAGCAGAACCTGATCAGTAGGTTATCTATAAGCTGTACGGTTGTCTTAAAATAAACATTTATAGATTTAAAGTCTCATGTTCAAATGGCAAAATGATTACAGAATTACTCCAAAGAGCTTTAATGCAGCACAGGAATATAAGACGAATGTTGCTTGAAATGTCAGCAGAATTGCGGGATCTATGCAAAGATTGGAGGAGGAGTAATTTTATGCCTCATTTCTAATCATTCCATCTGTATTTGTCAAAACCATCAAAGCTGACATATGCAATGACAAACTGCACTTTTTTTTATTATTCTTCATTCAGGCATTTTTCTCCTCCTTGCTCACCTCTACCCTCTCCTCACCGTAATGGAACATTGTTAACTGATACGTGATTCCTACTCCCCTTACTGAAACACTGCTCCACTGCCACCCAGTAAAAAAATTGCATAAACTTATGGTGGCAGATTCCGTGGAAAAGTTATTAAATGGGTCCTTTGCATCAGTCTTTACAAAGGAAGCATAATGTAAAGATTGCATGCAAAGTGGGGAGAGGTAATTGGCAAACAAGATTATCATTCTTCAAAGTTAGGAAGTGACAAGTCCCAGAGGTAATGCGCTCTTGGTCTCTGATACAAACAAAGATAGAAATTGCAGTATCATTGGTCTCGATCTTTGGATGTTGGAAAAGTGGTGGAGGACTGTGGAGTTGCTGATGATAAACTGCTGTTCAACAAAATGACATATGAGGTTGGAAGTTTGCGGATGACACTAAAATTGGTGGCCTAGTGGACAGTGAAGAGGGTTATCTAAGATTGCAAAGAGATCTTGATCAATTAGAGCAGTGGAGGAGTGGCAGATGGAGTTTAATTTGGATTGTATTTTGGTATAATGAACAAACAAACATATACCATTAATGATAAGGCACCCAGATTGACAGGGTTGTTAAGAAGGTATATAGTGTTTTGGCCTTTATTAATAGAGGGATTGAGTTCCGGAACCAGGAGGTTATGCTGCAGCTGTACAAAGCTCTGGTACGGCCACACTTGGAGTATTGTGTACAGTTCTGGTCACCGCATTATAAGAAGGATGTGGAAGCTTTGGAAAGGGTGCAGAGGAGATTTACTAGGATGTTGCCTGGTATGGAAGGAATGTCTTACAAGGAAAGGCTGAGGGCCTTGAGGCTGTTCTTGTTAGACAGAAGAAGATTGAGAGGTGACTTAATAGAGACATACAAGATAATCAGACGGTTAGATAGGGTGGACAGGGAGAGCCTTTTTCTAAGTATGGGGAGGGAAAACACGAGGGGACGCAACTTTAAATTGAGGGGTGATAGATATAGGACAGATGTCAGAGATTCTTTACTCAGAGAGTAGTAAAGGTATGGAATGCTTTGCCTGCAATGGTAGTAGATTCGCCAAGTTTAAGTGCATATAAGTTGACATCGGACAGGCATATGGACCTACATGGAATAGTGTAGGTGGGATGGGCTTCAGGTTAGTATGACAGGGCGGCGCAACATCAAGGGAGGAAGGGCCTGTACTGTACTGTAATGTTCTTTGTTCTATGTTCTATATTCTATGTTCTTCTAGGTCAGAGAGATCTTGGGGTTCAGTGCATAATTCTTTGAAACTTGTGTCACATGTAGACAGGCTGGTTAAGAAGGCATTTAGCACATTTGCCTTCATTGCTCAGACCTTTGAGTATAGGAATTGAGATGTTGAAGTTGTACAGGATGCTGGTGAGGCCTCTTCTGGAGTACTGTGTGTAGCTCTAGTTATCCTTAGGGTGTAGGTTTGCTCACTGAGCTGTAGGTTTGATATCCAGACGTTTCATTACCTGGCGAGGTAACATCATCAGTGGTGACCTCCAAGTGAAGTGAAGCTGTTGTCTCCTGCTTTCTAGTTATCCTGTTATAGGAAGGATATTGTTTAACTGGAGATCATTCAGAAGCGATATATCTGGATGTTGTGGGAATGGAAGGTTTGAGTTAAAAAAAAATAGGCTGGCTGGGCTGGGACTTTTTTATTGGAGCATAGGAGGTTGAGGGGTGACCTTACAGTGGTTTATAAAATCATGGATAGTGATAGATAAGGTGAATGGCAAAGGTCTTTTCCTTAATGTGGGAGAGTTCAAAGCTGGGGCATATTTTTAAGCTGAGAGGAGAAAGATTTAAAAAGGACATGAGGGGTAACTTTTTTTACGCAGAGAGTGGTTCATGTGTGGAATTAACTTCCAGAGGAATGGGTAGATGTGGGTACAGTTATAACATTCAAAAGATATTTGCATAAGTTCATGAATATGAATTGAGTGAGGGATATGGGCCAAACACAAATAGGTGAGACTTAGTTGCCCAAAGAGTCTGTTTCCATGCTGTATGACTCTATGATTCTAAAAGAAAGGAGAATAAAACAAGACACTAAGAGCTCAGTCAGCCTAATACTGTTGTAGGGCAAGTTATTGAAGAACGTATCAGGCACAATGAAAAGTTTAATTTGCAAAGACACTGGTTAAACAGACAGAGCCAACATTGATTCTTAAAAGCAAAATGTAGGTAACTAAATCATTGTTTAAATCATTTAAACATTTAACTCACAAACGTAGGCTTTTATTTCCACGTTTGTCTGCCTATGAAGCTTGCATTGAATATTAATGACCCAAGGCTGTTCGAACAATGGAATAAACCCATGCTCTTAATGAAGGAAATTACACTACAAAAACATATTTAAACACTTAATGGCAGAGAATCTTATTGAAGCTTGTGCAGTACATGTTCTGTGTAAGCATATGGAAAGCATTTGGCAAAATGGAGGTGCATAAAGGAGATGTAAGGCCATGTGGATAGAAAATTGGCTGAGTGACTGGAAGCAAATGGTGATGGTGGAAGGATGTTTTTTTAAAATGCAAGATGGTTTTCAGTGGTGTTCCTCAAAGAGATTGGATAGTGTCAAAGCTTTGTACATATAGTTTTTTTTCTAAAGAAAAAATATAAAGTCATTTGCCTCATGGCAAAAAAAAAGCTGTCTCAGAAAGGTCAACAAAACACAGTCAAGGTGGTGTGGATCTTTCTGCAAGTCCATCTAAATCGCTTCACCTGTGACTGTAAGTATTATGTTGGGAAGGTTTATGCAGTATTTTGTAGTGTAATTTACTTCATTAAGAATATTGGGTTTATTCCATTGTTAGAATTGCCTTGGGTTATTAATCTCCAGACAGAGGAAAATGGTAATAAAAGCCTACATTTGTGAGTGTGAAACCTGGCCTCATGATTGTTTTTGTAGAAACATTGAGAAGAGGAGCAGGAATAGACCACTTAACCCTTCGAGCCTGCTCTGACATTTAATATGATCACGGCTTATCATCCGATTCAATACTCTGTTGCTGCTTTCTCTCTTGACCCCTATTGACTGCTTTAGTGCTAAACCTTTCCTGAAAACATTCAATGTTTTGTACTCAACCTGCTTTCTGTGGCAAAGAATTCCAAACTCTCACCACTTCCCTGGTGAAGAAATTTTTCCTCATTTCAGTCTAAAATGGCCTACCCTGTATCATAGAGTCATAGAGATGTACAGCATGGAAACAGACCCTTTGGTCCAACCCGTCCATGCCGACCAGATATCCCAATCCAATCTAGTCCCACTTGCCAGCACCCGGCCCATATCCCTCCAAACCCTTCCTATTCATATACCCATCCAAATGCCTCTTAAACATTGCAATTGTACCAGCCTCCACCACATCCTCTAGCAGCTCATTCCATACACGTAACATTCTCTGCATGAAAAAGTTGCCCCTTAGGACTCTTTTATATCTTTCCCCTCTCACCCTAAACCTATGCCCTCTAGCTAAGGACTCCCCGACCCCAGGGAAAAGACTTTGCCTATTTACCATATCCATGCCCCTCATCATTTTGTAAACCTCGATAAGGTTCCGAGGCTCAGCCTCCGAGGCTCCAGGGAAAACAGCCCCAGCCTGTTCACCCTCTCCCTATAGTTCAAATTCTCCAACCCTGGCAACATCCTTGTAAATCTTTTCTGAACCCTTTCAAGTTTCACAACATCTTTCCGATAGGAAGGAGACCAGAATTGCATGCAATATTCCAACAATGGCCTAACCAATGTCCTATACAGCCGCAACATGACCTCGTAACCCCTGTACTCAATACTCCGACCAATAAAGGAAAGCATACCAAATGCCTTCTTCACTATCCTATCTATCTGTGACTCCACTTTCAACGAGCTATGACCCTATTTACTGCAGTCTGCAAACATCAGGAACATGTTCCTGTCTAGTCCTGTTAAAATTTCATTGGTTTCTCTGAGATCTGTCCTCATTCTTGTAAACACCAGTGAATATAGTCCTAAGCAATTGAGTATCTCTACATACATCAGTCAAGCCATCCCAAGAATTAGTCTGGTGGTCAGTTTAGCTGTTGTTTTGTCTCCTTATCAAAAATGAAATTTACAGAATTGTAGAATTTAGATGAAAGATAGTTTTCCCAAGTTGCATTACACTCTGTGCTTCATTTGAAAGAGAATAAGGCACAATGAGGGAGGGAAAGAGCAAGACTTGCAGTTCTGTTCCTTCTGAGCTTTCTTTCACTCTCTGCTCTATTAAGAAAGTTATAGAAATATGGTTCATTCATCAATTCCTGTGTCCAGCTCCATTGTCTGCCCAGGCTGAATAATCTTTAGACAACCTTTCACCTCCCAAAATAGAGTTAAGTGTCTTGATGCTGTTATGATGACCAAGTAGATCCCTGAAGTACTGTAGGTATTGTCAGCTGTTAAATCCAAAATATGTTTTTTGAAAGAAGCTGACTCTAAATGTAAATTCTTTCCATGTTGCAACCATAGAATGTGGCAACTGTGGAGTGTCAAGGGAACCTCAAATGGACAAAGAAATACAATAGTAACAGATAATTCTCTTCCTTTTTTATGAAAGGGTTGACTATTACCTCCTCTCAGTAGAAAGACATATTTTGCAGATTTTTTTTTCTGATTTGGCCCAATAGGAATATGTAAGTAAAAACATTGAAAATTGATTTCACACCAGTCTGTATGTTCATGGCCTAATGTCCTAATGTGTGGGCTCATTAATGATCAGGGTCACAATTCTGAGAACAGCTATTTAAATGCCTCTACACTGCAAGTAAAAGAAGGAAACTCTCTCTCTCTCTCTCTCACTGAGTGCTCAAAGCCAAATCAGGACAAAAGAGTTTCAGTCAATCTGAAGAGCAAAGAATCTTGAAACTGTTAACGACTAATGCCAGTGACATCCAATGCAACAGTTACAACATTCAACTCTCCACCACTCTTCATGAACAAGTCACAGAATAATCTGTATATCTTTATTCTATATTTTTGGACTCGCCTTTTTTTGTTAATCTGTAAGTTTGTGTGCCCTGTGTTACTATTTCTTGTCATATTTAGCAATTAATAAACTCATCCCTTTCATCAATTCATGAAAGCTTGCTTATATTGGTTTCATTCCTTTGCATCTGGGATAATGTATCCAGAAAGATAAGGCATACTTTTAAAATTAACCTTGTTGTGACCAACTGGGAGTTTAATGATTTGAGGTAGCTCAGCTGGCTGGATGGTCAGTTTGTGATGCACTGTGATGCCAACAGTGTAGGTTCTGAAATACCTCCACAGAAGCTGATATCCCATCACCAAGTCACCCTTTAGTTACAATGGAGAGTTCTTGACACTTATCCAGCTCCCTTAGAGCCAGCTGTCAGTGAACAGAATCCCTGTCATTCCTGTTTATATATGACAGCCAGGGCTCCCTGATTGGAGCAGATTAACAGCCCCAACCAGGGAACTCATATTCTATGAGGTCCACCTGGCTGACCTCATTACGATCACTACTGGTTCAATTCCCACACTGGCTGTGGTTACCATGAAGGAACCTCATTCTCAACCTCTCCCCTCCAGTTAAACTCACCACTAGTCATCTCTCTCTCTCTCTTTTTATTGTGAAATCAACCCATACCCTCTCTGGCATCTTGGCAAGCTGGGGAGCCCGGTTTGGAGACTGCTTTTAACTTGAGTGACCTAGTTGTCTGGTTTTGCTGCCTTTGTCTGAAATGGTCCTTCCATGGATCTCCTATGCTTGCCTCAATCTGTTGTCAGATGATCACAGTAGCCATATTCAGGTCAACATTTATCCTTTTTTAGAAACCTCTACAGTCTTTGAATATCCCAGCAATTAAAAAATAAATTGGATTTTATTTATTCAAAGGACACATACATAATCGGTAATTTATTACTGTTGGCAAGCTGCCTTTTTGAACTGATGTACCTCATTGGTGCAGACAAAGTAGTAGTTGGAAGAGAGTTCACGGTTTTGACAGTGAGGGAGTGGCAATATGCTTTCGCCTAAGGGTGGTATGTCCCTTAGATGGGAATTTGTGCTGTTACATATATCTGCTTCACCTGCCAGACAAGGTTGAATATCCAGGCTTACTTGTTATTAGAACACCCATTGACTATGTGCACACTCAGAGCTTAGGGCACACAGTTTTAAGATTTGATCAAGAGATGCAGGGACTGGAGACAGGAAGAACTTCTTGACAGAGGGATTTGTAACGACATGAAATTTTCTGCCACTGGACAGGCAAGAGTCGAGATAGTTTATAGTTTCATAAGGAAATGGGTACTTGAGCCCAATGGGCTCATCGGGGATTAAAGTGGGTGAATGGGACAGACTAAAGAGAGTTGATGTTGACTTAATGAGCAAAATTACCTCCATCTGTGCTGCAATGATGTTTAATGCCAGGCTTGCCTGCGTCCTGAAAGTGAACAATTTTCGTTGAAAGCATAAGATGTAAAACCCCGCTTTAAATCCCAAATTTGGAGGTTTGAATTCTTCCCGTGGCTTCAAGCAAGCTGTTTTTAAACCTTCCTCCTTTATTAGTTTTAAAGTTGTTAGATTGACAGCACGTAGACAGCCAGACCCTGGGGATGTAACAAGGAAAAGGAGTCTTCTCTCTCAGTTTCCCGCTGTGATGTCCCTTGAGCTCAGTCAGTTGCTGCTGTCAGGATCAGTAATTGTGAGTGAGTTTTCCATGGAGTGGTGGCAGAGCCCTGACATTGACGAAGGGTTGGCTTTGGGATTCTCGCCACTCTGACAACATCGCCTTGCCTGTCGCAGCCAGAAGGTTTTTGTACCTCGTCTCTGCCCTCTTCACAATTCTGAAAAGATCCAGCTGATCAGGCAACTGAACTGTGTGACAACCCTCTACTTTCATCAGGGTCAGAGCTGAAGACTAAGAAGGGAATAATAGCATTGCTTGATTTCTATTCAGTTAAGGTTGGGAGAGAAAAGTAAAACAATCTTTTTGTTTTACCCTGTGAAAGAAGTGTCGAAAGAACTTAAGATTTTATTATGCACTTTAAGACGTCCTAAAGCACTTTACAGACATGAAGTAATTTATGAAGTGTACTCACTGTTGTAATATAAGGAACCCAGGATGCAATTGACATACAGAACGTTCCCAGAAATAACAATGAACAAAATGATCAGACCATGTGCTTTCAGACTTACGTGCTAGGAGGGAAATCACACCAGATCTCAGAGATCTCAGATTCATCTCAGTGGGACCTCACCACATTTGGGTGGCATGGTGGCTCAGTGGTTAGCATTGCTGCCTCACAAAACCTGAGGCCTGGGTTTGATTCCAGCCTTGGGTGAGTGTCTGTGTGGAGTTTGCATGTTCTCCCCATGTCTGTGTGGGTTTCCCCTGGGTGCTTCGGTTTCCTCCCACAGTCTAAAGATGTGAAGGTTAGGTGAATTGGTCATGCTAAATTAACCATAGTGTTCAAGGATGTGCAGATTAGGTGCCTAACTCAGGGAAATGTAAAGTAATAGAGTAGGGGAATGGTTCTGGGTGGGATACTCTTCGGAAGTTCAGTTTGGAACTGTTGGACTAAATGGCCTGGTTATACACTGTAGGGGTTCTATGAAGATTCAGTATTGGGCCTCATATATTGTCAAACATTGCCTGCCTTTTAAAGGCGTCAGCTGGGCACCAAGTATTAACTCCCAGCTTCCACAGGGATGAATAAGGTTGCTACATCAACTCTAGCCCTCAGTTAACTTTGTTTTACTGTGTTTCTCTTATGGGTTCTTAAAGTCTTGTTACAAGTTTAAGTCAGGCTTCATAGTAACTGTTAAATGATATTTATTATTGTACAGTACACAATGGTGAGGTTATAGGGCATTGTACTCTAGCTGTAACTCTGAGCAAAACTCTAACATGTGATGACTGAAATCATAGTGACTTTTCAGCCTACCTCAGAGGCTCATCTACATGCTCCTTGAAATATGTGAATGCAAAACTCCCCAGACTCTGGCTGCACGTCTACATAGGAGTTTTAAAAGGAAGGGGGTGGGTTAGAATTAGAAATTAAACTTATAAAGTTGAATGTTGATGAAATTTATTTATTAGTAATAAATTGTAGTTCTTGTGAAAAACAGAAATCTGGTCAGTGTTTTTTGTTAACTTCAGTCCATCAAGCAAATAAACTGTGGAATTTTTATAGTTTGATTAAATCTTTAACATTTGCAATGACCCTGGGAATAATGGAGCTCAAGAATTAATTAATGTTTCCAAGTTTGCATTAACAACACAAGAGACATCTCTAGATTTTGCAGCGAGGGGAAATAACCTCTTAAATCATACAATCCTTACAGTGTCGAAACAGGTCACTTGATCCACCCTCTGAAGAGCATCCCACCCAGATCCACCCCTATATCCCTGCATTTCCCACGGCTAATCCACCTAACCTGCACAAGTTTGGACTGTGGGAGGAAACCCAAGCAGGCACAGGGAGAATGTGCAAACTCCAAATAGATGGTCACTCGAGGCTGGAATTGACCTGGGTCCCTGGCAGCAATGCTAACTACTAACCCAGCCCATCTGCCCTGTCAAATCCTCGAAGAAACATTTTTTCTCTATGAGGTTACCTCTCATTCTTCTAAATTCCGGAGAATATGCACTCAATCGCTCCTCATTGGACAGCCCTGTCATTCCTGGAAGCAATCTAATGTTGCATCTCCTAAGGCAAGTGAGCTAAAACTGTTCCATTGTAACTATATAGGCAAGGGTTGTAACATTTATCAAAGGGGATCATTGTGAAATATATTGATCAGAACTATGGATTAGAGCAGGAACATTCAATCGCTTCCCTTGACTCCATTTGCTTTCACTTGTACCTACCATCTTCCCATGAAACTCTAATCCCACTCTCACTTTTAAACCGATATCCCCCCCCACACACATATAGATAGACACAAACAAAATAGCACTAATGTTTTGGGAGGATGGTCATGTCACACTAGTCCATTTGATTCTCTGAGATGTTCCTCTAACTTCCTGAGACCAAATGTCCATCAATCACTTTTCTCCAGCTTCTTTCAGTTCATCACACGAGGCACAGGGTGATTGGTGCAATAATTCCAAAATCTTTTAGTCACCTTTTAACAATAATGTGGAGGTACCAGTGTTGGACTTGGGTGGACAAAGTCAGAAGTCACATGACACCAAGTTTTAGTTCAACAGGTTTCTTTGAAATCACAAGCTTTTGGAGCTCTGCTGCTATGTCACATGAAGACAGGCTTCACCTGATAAAGGATTAGAGCTCCAAAAGCTTATGATTTCAAATAACCTGTTGGGCTATAATCTGGTGTCATGTGACTTCTGATCCTTTCACAACAACAGCTGACAGCAACTAGTGGGAGAAAATAACAGCCTTTTTTCAATCTTTGATTCCTTCCACTGTAGAGAGGTAGCAAGACAGCATCTGGTACTCTGCTGTCTGTTTGGCTTTGTATCAGTCCTGAACACCAGCTGTTCAGCTGCCCAGTATCCAAAGAGCTATCATTCGCTTGATGACCTCTGCCATCTACAACTGGTCACAATGACAAAAATTAATAAGTGATCTGCGGCTGGTGGAATCTCACTCTGCACACAGACCTGGTGATGTGCTATTTTATCTTTCCCCATAATCTTGTTTTCTTCTGCGTGGATCTCTAATGTCATTGATTGCCCTCTGGACCTGAACATCAATGCCATGGTCAGCGTGGAGACTCAGTGCAGCTGCATGCATGCACAGTGTAAGAGTGCATCACTCACCTCCCTTCCCCAGTACTGGCAAGGCAGTAGTGTTAATGCAACTCATAATGGGTTCCAGTAGCTTGTTTTAAAAAGTGCAGTAATCCATTCCACATTTCTTGGTTTCAAAACAGTCTGTTTTCCCACTTCAATGGTCAGCTAGACAAACAGCTGGTTTTCAAAGTAAAGAGACGCTGAGACCAGAAGTTCAATTCTTGCACCAGTTGAATGACTTCTTAATCTATCCCCCCACCTGGCCCATAGTGACCCTAAAGTAACCCACCACCCTCTCTCTCTCTAATGAGAGAGTAATTCTAAGGTCCAGTGGGACAACAGCATCTTTGCATTTTTTCTTACTTTATCTTCTCAACTTTCCCCTCGCCTGAGGTGTGGTGACCCTCAGGTGGAACTACCACCCGTCACCTCTCTGAAATGAGAGAACAGCCTGGTCAGGTAAGGTGATGGTGACTTTAGTTTTTCTCCATTTCAGTCCACACCCACAATGGAAGCTCCAGAAGAATGAAAAGATGCAGTCCTTACAGCACGGAGTCATGAAAAGTGATGCTGATTCTGAAGATTATAAATGTTTGAAATTCCCCACCATAGACGGACTTTGAGTACATTTAAGACTGAGACTGATGTGTTTTTAAGTATGAAGGACATCAAGAGACAATGCAAAAGTGTTTGAAAGTAGAGTTGAATAGAAGATCAGTCATGTAAATAAGTAAATTAGCAGCAGGAGTAAGCCATTCAGACTCTCAAGCCTGCTCTGCCATTTGGGAAGGTCATGGCTGATCTAATTACTTTATCTCATTGCCTACCACTGATGACCTTTCACCCCTTTGGCTTATCAAGAATCTCTCGATGTCTGCTTTAAAAACATTCACAGACTTTGCTTCTACCAACCTTTGAAGATGAGGGAGCCAAAGATGCTTGTGGAAGAAACAAAAATCCTTCTTCTCTCTGTTTTGAATGGGTGGCCCGTTAATTTGAAACAGTGACTCTTTGTTGTTGATTCTCTCATACGAGGATGTATTCTTTGTTCACCTTGTCAATAACTCTAAGGATCCTTTTTTAGTTCATTAGTGGATGTCATTGGCTGGGTCATCACTTATTGCCCATCCCTAGTTGCCTCTTGAGAAGGTGGTGGTGAGAAGGAATGGCGATATATTTCCAAGTCAGGATAGTGAATGGTTTGGAGGAGAACTTCCAGATGGTGGTATTCCTGTGTATGCTGCTGGTGTCCTTTGAGATGGAAGTGGTCATGGGTTTGGATGATGCAGTCTAAGGATCTTTTGTGAATTTCTGCAGGACATCTTGTAGATTTAATGAACATTTCAATCAATCTGTTTCTTACTCCCACCAGAATACGGGATGAGATAAATATATACTTAGAGAAAAACAAGTCACTAGACATGTCTCTGTCAAGGGCAGGTCATATCTGAATTCTTTGATGAAGTGACACAGGCAATGGATGAGGGTAATGCTTTGAATGTTGCATATTGGCACTTCCAGAAAGCATTAATACAGTGCCACATTGGAGGTTAGTTAGCAAATGAGAACCGTTTGGGATTGATGGGTCCATGGCAGCATGGATTAGAAGTTGTCTAAAAAATAAGAAACAAAGGGAATTTCACAAACCGGAATTGAGTTGAAAGTAGTGTTCCCCAGGGATTAGTGTCCAGACCCTTGCTTTTCCTGATTTATATGAATGATTTAGAGATGCACATTGAGGGCAAAATCTCTAAATTTGCAAATGTTACTAAACTCGGGAGGATAGTGAATTGTGAGGATGATGCTGGGAGACTTCAGATGGACATTGACAAGTTGGCCAAATGGATAGACACCTGGCAGATGAATTTCAATGCAGAGAAATGTGAGGTAATGTATTTTGGTGGTAAAAACATGGAGAGACAAAACAGGCTCAGTGGGATAACTCTGAGGGGAGCACAGGAGCAAAGGAACCTGAGTGTACATGTACATGATTCTCTGGAGGTAGCCAGGCAAGTTGTAACAGTAGGATCACTGGGTTTATAAATACAGACATAGAGTATAAAATCAAGGAAGTGATGCTGCATCTCTACAAATCATGAATCAGACCATATTTGGAGCATTGTGTTCATTCTGGGCATCTTAATGAACGAAAGATGTTAATGCACTAGAGAAAGTACAAATGAGATTTAATAGAATGATATCAGGAATTAAGGATTTTAGATAAAAAGAAAGTTGAGAGAAATTGAGCTTATTGTCCTGGGAGCAGAGAAGGTGATCTTACTGGGGTGTTCAAAATAATTAACAAATTTGACAGCGGAAAGAATATATTCTGTTTCCAATAGTTAGTATGTCAGTAACTAGGAGCTACAGTTTCAAGTTTGCCAGTAAGAGAGCTAGGAGTGAGCTGATGAGAAACTTCTTTACTCAGAGAGTTGTTAGGATTTGGAATGCACTGCCTGGGAGAGTGGGGGAGGGGGATTCCACAGGAGGCTTCAAAAGAGAGCTGGATATACATTTGAAAGGGATGAAGTTAGAGGCTGGAGAGGAAGGGCTGGAGAGTTGGTCTGGCTGGGTAGCGCTTCCAAGTGCTGGTACAGACACGATGGGTCGAAAGGCCTCCTTCTGTACTGTAAAATTCTACATTTCTAATCCAGCAGATAAAAGTCTAGTCATGATCTGAGCTAAGAGTGGAGCTTACTCAAGAATCATTTCTCCAGCGCTTGTTGTTATTTCTTTTGTTCTTTCGTGGGTTAAAAGTCTGTTATAGGCATATCCCTGTGAAAAGGAATCTGTATGAACTATCAGCAAGACTAATGATGGCAGAGTTCAGATACCCTTGATGTGGAGTACCAACGTTGGACTGGGGTGGATAAAGAAGTCACATGACACCTGACGAAGAGGCAGTGCTCCCAAAACTTGTGATTTCAAATAAATCTGTTGGACTTTAACCTGGTACCACTTCTGACTCAGATCAGATACAGCCAATTGCTAAGCTGAAATGCTTGGCTTTTTTTCCTTGTCTGAGCCACTGGTATAACTCAATCTAATTTCTAGACATTTTATAATCAATCTGTTGAGAATTGGGGATTTCAGAGTTAGGAGGTATTCGAGCCCAGGCCTCCTGGTTCAGAGGTAAGAACACTAATATAGCACCACAAAAGCTCCCCCACCACAAAAGCTCTCCCTCTCCCCAAAGTAGATAGGAAGGAGGCTGGAAGAATAGAACAAGCCAGGTAACATCAGGAGGTAATGAAGTCGACATTTGGGGTACACTCAAAATTTCAACTTCTCTACTTCCTGATGCTGCCTGGCTTGCTGTGATCTCCCAGCCTCCTGCCTGTCTACTTTGGATTCCAGCAGCTACAGTTTTTTTGACCCCACCCCTTCATAGCAGTTTCTGCTCTGTATTCCAAAAAAAAGGTGCATGCTCAAAAGAGACAATTGGTCATGTCACATGAAATCCCTGCTAGAAAATAAGTTATTGATCTTAGGAAGGATGAAGTTGATTAACGATCAAACTCACTTCCACATTGGTTACAGAAGTGTGTCTGTAGAGGTTCTAATCACCTTTCACCCATTCACTTCTACTCTCAGCTGGGAGACCAAAGCACTAGATTTGTAACTGGATGATTGCTTGTCTGAAATTCCTCTGTTGCTAATTTAATGGAGGCTAAAGCCAATTAAACCAAATTGACAGATGCTTCACTCAAATGGATGTCAAAGTCACAATGTCCCACCACGCCAGTGTGTTCATTACTAATATTGCGCAGTAGGATTTCAAACCTGAAGAGGGAGAAATAAAAGACGCTTTTATACCCTGCTTTCATTTCCCTAATCTTGCTTTCAATCCTTTGATATTCTCACCATGATGACTTACAAATGAACTGTAATGCTGAACTAGTAAATCTTTGAAGTCCCACCAACCAGTCTCATTTGTCTTAGTCTGTCAATGGTGATCACCAGCAGCCAATACAGTGGCTCGTCAGGGTGACAGATTGAGCCATTATCGCTCCATGATAGCCGTACAAGCTGCTGCTTCTGAGACAGGGAAGTCAGTCTCGTTGATCTCCAGATCGCTGACGGTGGCTGTTTCTTCCTGCCATCTGCCAATGCAGGTGACACGTTTCTCTTTCAGCCATGACAAAGAGTGCCGGATAATGAGCTTTACTGTCGACTAGAAACAAAATGTCGGACAACCTCCCTGGAATGATCAGACAGTTGTGAAATTTATATCTGAAGGGATGCCTCTCACGTCCAATCAAAACTCCCCCACCCCTCCCAAAAAAGGGTTTCAAATCCTGCTGTGGAGAGCTGACAGCTTAAATTTGACAGCAACTTGTATTAACGCACTGAAATATCCCAGTGGGCTTCACCGAAAGGAAGGAAGATATGTGATCAGAGGTTTTGTTATTGAGGTAGGTTTTGAACAGCATCTGAAAGGTGGAGAGAAAGATAAAGGTAAAGTGAGGTTAAAGGAGGGAATTCCAGAGCTCAGAACCAAGATGGCTCAAGGCACAGCCACAATCGGTGGGGAGATTGAAATGATGAATGGTGTGAAGGGGCCAGCACAGAGATCAAGGACTACATGGGTTGGAAGAGATTGATAGCAGTTGATCTACCTCTTTAAAAAAAACAATATTTTGTTCCATATTTCTTTTAAAATATGGACAAGCGATGATAATTACATAAACTGGTACTGAACATCATGGTCCAATAGATTCCACTTTCACTTTCCCCTCAATGGATTCATTAACATTAGCACTGAGGTAGATTAATTCTTGATTACCACAGGGACGAAAGATTATTAGAAGTATGCAGGTTAAAATCAGATCAGCTATGATCTTATTGAATAGGGGAGCAGGTTTAAAGGGCCAAGTGGCCTGTTCTGGTTCCTTATTTGGAGGTTTGTATATTTATATGTCACAAGGAAACATCAAAAATAGGAGAACAGTAAGGCCATTTGGCCCTTTGAGTCTGCTCCCCCATTCGATGTGATCATAGTTGATCTTCCAACCCAGTCCCATCCTCCCACTTTCTCCCCATACCCTTTCATCCCTTTAGCCCTAAGGACTAACTGTACTATCTAAGAGTTCAGCGAAAGTGATCATGGGACAGTATGCAAGTGGTCTCAAAACTGAAGGGTCATAGGAATAAGCAGTGAGTCAGGGTTCCTGTTTATCACTTTTGCTGGCTGTGGACACCACATGGAAGATAAGAATGACATTAGAACCCAGTTGCCTTCACGGTTGAGCTGCCTGTTGACTATCTAAGTTCTCACATAAAGGTTGTCCACATGGGCAAGAGACTGGAAAGCAGTTTTTGCTACTGGTGTTATATCTCAGAAAGAGAGAGCAAGAGAGAGCGAGGCAGAAGGGAAAACTATGTTGAAAAGAAGAAAGAGATCAGATTTTTTTTATGCACCATTCATTGAAGATAGTACTGCTGGGAAAAGCATTAGTACAGTGTTTATGTTACTGGCCTAATAATCTGAAAGCATGAGTTCGAATCCCAACTCAGCATCTGATAAGTATTGATCAGTTAATTAAATAAAATCTGGAATTTAAAAAAAATCCTTTTAAAAGTGGCTTTGAAGTTGTTATTAAATCCATCTGGTTCAATAATGTTTGTCAGGGAAGGAAAGCTGCTGGGGCAATGAGTCTCAAAGCAATGTGACTCTTAATTGTCCCTTGAATTGATCTGGAGAGCATTTCAGTTGGATTAAAATACTGCATTTGTACTAGTATGAAAAAGGCAAACACTCCAAGCAAAATTTCAAACCTGGTATGACTCTTCTTCAGATCTGAACATAATTGAACCTTTTACCCTGTTTCTCTGTCCGTTGATACCGCCAGACCTGCTGAGTTTGTCCAGCTTTCTCTGGGTTTCTATCAGATTTCCAGCATTTTGCTTTTATTAGTAATTGACCCTAATCAGATGCTAAAATCATTTTGACATACTCAATCAAGATCGTAACAAGATAAGTCCAGCTGAATCACTACACTGATTGGATTGTCAGAAAGGGTAGTGGAAAGAGAAGGAAGAGAGGGGGTTACTGCTGGACTATCCGAGGGATACATTAAATCGAGGCACGAGTTGTCCCCTATCCATTGTAAAATATCCCATGACACATCTCAAAGAAGAGTAAAATTATCCCTCCTTGTCACAAGAGCAGATTATTCATTGGGAGGTAGGTGAGACAGAGCAGGAATGTTATAGCTAATTGGTGAGATGTGACAGCTGATGTAGCCCAAGGATGTTTACTAGAGCCTTGGTTTTAGATCTTACAGCTTTTCAAAAATTGTGGAACAGCCAGGGATGCCCTGAGGTCCAAATGAAACTATATACAAGTAATCTGCTTTTTTGTGCCTTGCTACCATTGACTTCATCCACCGAAATTAATTAAAAATAATACAATGTAGTACAATATAATTCAATACAGCAAGTCTATGCCAATTCCTACTCCTTATTCAGTCTCACCACTTATTGTCCAAGAGCAGTGTCTATCCCTCTGTTAGCCTCCCGTTCATGAGTCCATCATGAAACACCTTAAACATTGCTAACATTACGAAATGATTACCACAATTTTGAAAAAAGAATGAATTGTGTGTTGGAGAACTGAAACAGAGACAGAAATTGCTGGAAAAACTAAGCAGATCTGGCGAATTTGTGGTGAGATAGACAGAGGTAACGTTTCAAGTCTGATAACCTTTCTTCAGAACAACTAATGACGTTCTGAAGAAGAGTCACTAGACTGAAAAGTTGACTCTGTTTCCCTCTCTGCAGATCCATCAGACCTGCTGAGTTTCTATGGCAATTTCTGAACTTAATTGTACCACAGTTTAGATGTTGGGTTTCGGAGATGTGATCTGAAAACCAATGAAATTAGTCAGTCATGTAAGGTTGACATTTTCTTGGGGCTATTTGCAGTTGAAGAATCCACATGACTTACCAATACATCCTCACAGTTCTTGGTAGTTTGTTTATTTTAAATTTGTTTGTCAGACACCTGTAAGATCTCATTAGACTTTAACCTTATACAATTCATTAAGCAATTTAGTTTCATTCAGCTCCATTTTTTGGAAGAAACTATTTTTACAATCTTATATGATGTACTGTTTTGACGTGAGTTCAATCAGCATTAACATAATTAGTCTTCTCGCATCAGACATTCGTTCTTTTAAATTATAATTGGCTTCAGTCCAGTACATTAATTAAGAAAATCAGAACCCAAACATTATATCTGGGTTTGGCTCTGTTCTTGCAGACGGTGTTCACCCACCCAGAATAAATTAATTCACTCTTTGCCCTGACAAATAATCTGACAAGATAACAATTGAGAGTGTTTGTGCTCCTTCCCTCAGGCAGAAACAGAAAGGGTTGAGCTAAAGAAGGAAGCAACACAGATCAGCTGTTTGCAGGATTGAGGGCACATGGAGTGAGGTGAATTGGAAGGAGCTACTAGAGAGTAATGTGGGCTGAAAGCCAATGCCTGAGTCTCAAATAAACATTGGACAGTTGATACAAACATGTACCATAAACCACTATGATGTGCCATAGATCAGTGCACCACTGTGTTTGCTACTTGTCAAGGTGCAGGGACTTAATTTTCATGTCTTATGCAAGTCAGGGACCGGGATGATAATATCTGACACACTCAAAAGATTTTACAATGCAAATCAAGGCCAAGACACCCTCCTTGAACCACAGATGGATACTCTAGACAATGTGACTGAAGACTTTCTCAAAGTTGAACTGTTGCACTGAGGCCAAAGCTAATGTGGACAGTGCAGTCAGCAAATGCTGAAGATGAGATACCAAAAGAGTCAAAAATTACTGTCATCCACAGATTGTCTGATAGCATTAAAAATGTCCCTGAGAGCATTCATGAACTTTAGCCATGCAGAGGTGAACTTGGCCTATCACAGGATGTTATTTTCAATGACAAACTAATCCTATTACTAACACAAAAACTTTGACAGCTAATGATAACTATGTTATTCCAAGGATATGTGGGTATGGAATGCACAAGTTGCTAGCATGTGATTCTGTGTATAGGCCAGGATCTAAACAGGATAGCCAATGATTTATGGATGTATGTGAGGATTGCCAAGTGAATTGATCCCAGCAGTAAGAGCCTCTAAATCCAGGCAAAATTAGCATGGATTTATTCACAGTACATTGTGAGAATTACAGACTACTTCTCTAAATTTCCCATTGTTCAATGACTTAGCACCACAAAGAGTGTATCACTGAAACAATGGAACACCATTTCCTGCCATTTCAAACTATGGGAAGGGGTAATATCTGACAGTGGATCTCAGTTTGTTGACTAACTATTGGAATTCATGTACTAATTGGGGAATGACCCATATCACATCATCACTCTACTATCCAAACTCAAGTGGCCCAGCAAAAAGCACGATATATTCCAAAAATTTTGCGGTCCTCAAGTGTCAACTGCCAAACCAAGATTCTTCTATGCTTTGTCATATTTTCATGCAATACCAGTGGAGAAGGGATTGCTATCCCCCACATATACTTAGAAGGCAAGTGTGAATGATTTTGTTAAGCAATGAATGCTATTTGACTCAACTACGAGACACAAGATATTCTTCAATGGAAAAAGGGGAATGAAGAGTTTGATGACCAGAGGATACATACCTACCGTAACTTTACATTGGGCAGAGAGCATGTGCCAGATTTCCTGTCTGCAAAGCCTGCATACTGCAAAGATTTCTAAGATGTAAGATCAGGCCAGGCTGGATGAGATCCTTACCGATTATGGTGCTACAATGCAAAGGAACAGAGCAGACTAATATACATTACAGCAAACATGCACACTGCCAGTGAGGAAGGAAATTCTCATGACAACGCTAAAGGGTGACCTTTATAGATGTTTATAAATCATGAGGGGGATGGATAGGGTGAACAGCCAAAGTCTTTTCCCCCAGGATAGGGGAGTCCAAAACTAGAGGGCATGGGTTTAAGGTGAGAGGAGAAAGATTTAAAATGGATCTAATAGGCAACTTTTTCACACAGAGGGTAGTGTGTGTATGAAATGTGTTGCCAGAGGAAGTGATGGAGGCTGGTACAATTACAACATTTAAAAGGCATCTGGATGGGGATACAAATAGGAAGGGTTTGGAGGGATGTGGGCCAGGTGCTGGTCAGCATGGACGGATTGGACCAACTGGTCTGTTTCCGAGCTGTGCATTTTAATGACTCTGTGACAGTGATAGGGGAATGATGCTGAATGACAGCAACCAGTGATAAGACAAACCAAACTGTTAGGAAAGAACAATCAAACATAATATCACCAGATCAGGATGAGTTGCCAAACCCCTGAAACATTATACTGAAATTTGGATTGTTAATCTTGTTAACTATATTTTTGCAGGTTATATAATTTTTGAATTAACAATACATGCATGTGAACATCAGTGTATATCAGCTTGAGATTTATTTCCTTTGGTTAAATTGGGACATTGTGTTTGGTCTCGCAGGAGATATGTGATAGGTTTTTAAATGACAAGTTCATGATGTAATCACCATAGCATGACATAAGGCCTCATGGCATTGAGCTCTCAGTCTCTGTCTTACTTAGCTGTGTCCAATTGTAACATGGCATGTTGATGGAAGTGTGCTACAATACATTTGAGTTGCTCAGCATGGTTGCAAACACAGATAACTTCAAATATTATATATTTATGTCAATATCAAGAACTATCAGAAATTATAGTTCACTGAATTCTTCAGTACATGACTGCATCTTGCCTTTATATCTTTATAAGTAATTCACCAGTATCATTTAGTGTCATTAAAAGATCATGCCATATCACCTCGGCCTCATCATTTGCTTCCTCGGACTTTGCTCTTGAAGTGGTGTCATGTTAATATCAATTAAAGCATCATAAAGTGGTCAAACTTAATGTTCCGGAGACATGAGTCATATCCCACCATGCTGACTAAATGAATTCTGAAGAAATTGATAAATCTTTAATTTAAAGTTAGCCCTGAAAATGATAGCATGTATCATTGATGATTGTATAAATACATTTAATACCCTTTCGGATCAGAAGTTTCCTGTTGATTAGGTTACAGTGTGGAAACAGGCCCTTCAGCCCAACAAGTCCACATCAACCATCTGAAGAGTAACCCACCTCCCTCTGACTAATGCACCTAACACTATGGACAATTTACTTAACCTGCATATCTTTGGATTGTGGGAGGAAGCCAGAGCACCCAAAGGAAACGCACGCAGACACAGGGAGAATGTGCAAACTCCACACAGACAGTGGCCTGAGGCTGGAATTGACCCTGGGACCCTGGTGCTGTGAGGCAACAGTGCTAATCACTGAGCCACTGTGCCACCCACTGTTCTTACCCACTTCAGTTCTTCAATTTGAATTAACTGTTCTCTAAGCTACTCCATCCAAGGGTGATCAAAGGTAGCTGAAAAATGGTGGCTTTGCCAGTAATGGTCACAGAACCGGGAAAGAAAAGAAAGGTTCTTGGGATATTGCTATGCACTGAATGCTTTCCACACTTTCCTGTGTGACAACAGTAAAGAACTTCAAAGTAATGTGTTGGTTGTGAAGCACTTCAGGGAGACTTTACAACTTGACAACAAATCTAAAGATGTGCAGGTAAGGATGGATTGGCCATGCTAAATAACCCATAGTGTTCAGGCCCAGGGATGGGCAGGCCAGGTGGATTAGAATAAACAATAAAGAACAAAGAAAACTGACAGCCCAGGAACAGGCCCTTCGGCCCTCCAAGCCTGAGCTGATCCAACTGTACTGTCTAAACCTGTTGGTCAATTCCTAACCATCTGTGTCCCTCTGCTCCCCCACCTCCTCATGCATCTGTCCAGACGCATCTTAAATGAATCTACTGTGCCTGCCTCTACCACCTCTGCTGGCAACGCGTTCCAAATGCCCACCACTCTCTGTGTGAATGGGAATTAGCCATGGGAAATGCAGGATTATGGGGATAGGGGCGAGGGATGGGACTGGATGGGATGCTCTTTAGAGCATTGGTGTGCGCTCAATGGGCTGAATAGCCTGCTTCCACATGTAGGGATTCTATGATTGTAAGAATTTCACAAACACAATGTTGTGTCCTTTAATCTAATCAGCCTGTTCCTTTTAGATATTCCCAGATCCAAAACTGCAAATTGACAAAAGAAAAAGTAACACAGACATTGCATAGCCTGCTCACTCTCTTCTTAAGTTTGCATCAAACTATTTATGGGAATATCAAAATTTAACAACATATCAGAGACTTATTCACATCTCTGCTCCCCAGGGAATGTGCCTCAATTCTATTACATGTCATTAGATTCAGTGTAATATGCTTTACTGGTGGTGTACAAACAAATACAAACTGATTTGGACAGGTTATGACTTCAGCTGTTTTTGTTGATTGTATTGAAAACCCTCATTTTAAATGTTTCACCGTCATGTTTGAATCCCTACTTGCCTTCACACTTCCCTACATTTCCCACATTCCTGATGAAGGACCTATGCCTGAAACATTGAGTCTCCTGCTCCTTGGATGCTGCCTGACCTGCTGTGCTTTTCCAGCGCCACACTTAGAATATAGAGTATAGAACATAGAACATTACAACACAATTCAGGCCCTTCAACCCTCGATGTTGCGCCACCCTGTGAAACCAATCTGAAGCCTATCAATCCTACACTATTCCATTTTCATTCATATGTCTATCCAATAACTATTTGAATGCCCTTAAATTTGACAAGTCTACTACAGTTGTAGGTAGGGTGTTCTTCGTCCTTACTACTCTCTGAGTAAAGAAACCACTTCTGACATCACCCCTTGTGCTAACCATCACCATCCAAGGAAAAAGGGTCTTTATGTCTAACCTATCTAACCCTCTGATTATCTTATATGTTTCAATTAAGTTACCTCTCAACCTTCTTCTCTCAAATGAAAACAGCCCCAAGTACCTCAGCCTTTCCTCATAAGGCCTTCCCTCCATATCAGGCAACATCCCAGTAAATTGTCTCTGAACTATTTACAAAGCTTCTACATCCTTCCTATAATGCGATGGCCACACCAGAGTTTTGTACAGATGCAACATGATGCTACCACACACCGTATGCCTCCTTAACAGCCCTATCAACCTGGGTGGCAACTTTCAGGGATCTATGTACATGGACACCAAGATCTCTCCGCTCATGTACACTACCAAGAATCTTACCATTAGCCCAGTACTCGTTATTCCTTTTGCTCCTTCTAAAGTGAATCACCTCACACTTTTCTACATTAAAGTAAATTTGGTACATCTCAGCCCAGCTCTGCAGCTTACCTATGTCCCTCTGTAAGCTACAACATTCTTCGGCACATGCACAACTCCATCAACCTTAGTGGCATCTGCAAATTTACTAAGCCATCCTTCTATACCCTCATCCAGGGTATGTATAAAAATGACAAATAGCACTGGCCCCAAAACTGATCCTTGTGGTCCATCACTAGTAACTGCACTCCAGGACCAACATTCCCATCAACCACTATCCTCTGTCTTCTTTCAGCTAGCCAATTTCTGATCCAAACCTCAAAGTCACCCTCATTTCCATGCCTCCATATTTTGTGCAGTAGCCTACTATGGGGAACCTTATCAAACGTCTCACTGAAACCCATATACACCACATCAACCACTTTAGCCTCATCCACCTGTTTGGTCGCCATCTCAAAGAACTCAATAAGCTTTTCGAGGCACGACCTACCCTTCACAAAACCATGTTGACTATCCCTAATCAATGTATTCCTATCTAGATGATTATAAATCCTACCTCTTATAACCTTTTCAAACACTTTACCCTAACTCATGTAAGGCTCACTGATCTATAATTCCCAGGAATGTCCCTATTCCCCTTCTTGAACCAGGGGATAACATTTGCTGTCCTCCAGTCTTCTGGCATATACCTGTAGACAATGATGACATAAAGATCAACGTCAAAGGCTTTGCAATCTCCTCCCTAGCTTCCCAGAGAATCCTAGGATAAATCCCATCCAGCCCAGGGGACTTACCTATTTTCACACTTCCCAGAATTGCTAATACCTCCACCTTGTGAACTTTGATCCCATCTCACCTAGTCGCCTGTATCTCAGCATTCTCCTCGACAACAATGTTTTTTTTTCCAGTGTGAATACCGACAAAAATTACTCATTTCGTGCTTCCCCTATCTCTTCTGATTCCCCGCACAACTTTCCACTACTTTCCTTGATTGGCCTTAAACTTACTCTCCTCATTCTTTCATTCCTGATATACCTATGGAAAGTGTTGATGTTTTCCTTGATCGTATCTGCCAATGACTGCTCATGTCCCCTCCTGGCTCTTCTTAGTTCTCTCTTTGTGTCTTTCCTGGCTACATTGTAACTCTCAAGTGCCCTAACTGAACCTTCACATCTCATCCTGACATCAGCCTTCTTGACAAGCGATTCAACTTCTGTACTAAACCATAGCTCCCTTGCTCGACGACTTCCTCCCTGCCTGACCGGTACATACTTATCAAGGGCACGCAGTAGCTTTTCCTTGAATAAGCTCCACATTTCAGTTGTGCCCATCCCCTGTAGTTTCCTTCTCCATCCTGTGCATCCTAAATCTTGACTAATTGCATCATAACTGCCTTTCCCCCAGCTATAACTCTTGCACTCTGGTATATACCTATCCCAAAATGGTATACTTGTTTTTGAGGAGAATAGCCACAGGGGTTCCCTGTATTGCCTGCCGCTTCCCTTTCCATCCCCTGACTGTAACCCATCTGCCTTTTTCTTGCGATTACCTCTCTGTAACTCTTCTCAATAACTTCGAACATAGAACATAGAACATTACAGCTCAGTACAGGCCCTTCGGCTCTCGATGTTGTGCCGACCTGTCATACCAATCTGAAGCCCATCTAACCTACACTATTCCATGTACATCCATATGTTTGTCCAATGACGACTTAAATGTACTTAAAGTTGGTGAATCTACTACCGTTGCAGGCAAAGCATTCCATACCCTTACTACTCTCTGAGTAAAGAAACTATCTCTGACATCTGTCCTATATCTATCACCCCCCCAATTTAAAGCTATGCCCCCTCGTGCTCGCTGTCACCATACTTGGAAAAAGGATCTCCCTGTCCATCCTATCTAACCCTCTGATTATCTTATAGGTCTCTATTAAGTCACCTCTCAACCTTCTTCTCTCTAACGAAAACAGTCTCAAGTCCCTCAGCCTTTCCTCGTAAGACCTTCCCTCCATACCAGGCAACATCCTAATAAATCTCCTCTGCACCCTTTCCAAAGCTTCCACATCCTTCTTATAATGCGGTGACCAGAACTGTACACAATACTCCAAGTGCGGCCGCACCAGAGTTTTGTACAGCTGTAGCATAACCTCATGGTTCCGGAACTCAATCCCTCTATTAATAAAAGCTAAAACACTGAATGCCTTCTTAACAACCAGGTAAAAACAATGACTGCAGATGCTGGAAACCAGATTCTGGATTAGTGATGCTGGAAGAGCACAGAAGTTCAGGCAGCATCCAAGGAGCAGCGAAATCGACGTTTCAGGCAAAAGCCCTTCATCAGGAATAAAGGCAGTGAGCCTGAAGCGTCTTAACAGTCCTGTCAACCTGGGTGGCAACTTTCAGGGATCTGTCTACCTGGACGCCGAGATCTCTCTGCTCATCTACACTACCAAGAATCTTACCATTAGCCAAGTACTTTGCATTCCAGTTACTACGACCAAAGCAAATCACCTCACACTTGTCCGCATTAAACTCAATTTGCCACCTCTCAGCCCAGCTCTGCAGCTTATCTATGTCTCTCTGTAACCTACAACATCCTTCGTCACTATCCACAAGTCCACCGACCTTAGTGTCATCTGAAAATTTACTAACCCACCCTTCTACACTCTTATCCAGGTTGTTTATAAAAATGATGAACAGCAGTGGACCCAATTCCGACCCTTGTGGTACACCAGCGGTAACTGGACTCCAGGATGAACATTTCCCATCAACCACCACCCTCTGTCATCTTTCAGCAAGCCAATTACTGATCCAAACTGCTATATCTCCCATAGTCCCATTCTTCTGCATTTTGTACAATAGCCTACTGTGGGGAACCTTATCAAACGCCTTGCTGAAATCTATATACACCACATCAATCGGTTTACTCTCATCTATCTGTTTGGTCACCTTCTCAAAGAACTCAATAAGGTCTTTGAGGCACGACCTACCCTTCACAAAACCATGCTGACTATCCCTAATCAAATTATTATTTTCTAGATGATTATAAATCCTATCTCTTATAACCTTTTCCAACACTTTACCAACAACTGAACTAAAGCTCACTGGTTTATAATTACCAGGGTTGTCTCTTCTCCCCTTCTTGAACAGGGGAATCACATTTGCTGTCCTCCAGTCTTCTGGCACTATTCCTGTAGACAATGACGATTTAAAGATCAATGCCAAAGACTCGGCAATCTCCTCCCTGGCTTCCCAGAGGATCCAAGGATAAATTCTATCCGGCCCAGGACACTTATCTATTTTCACACTCTGCCGTATTTCTAATACCTCCTCCTTGTGAACCTCAATCACACCTAGTCTAGTAGCCTGTATCTCAGTAATCTCCTCGACAACATTGTCGTTTTCTAGAGTGAATATTGTCGAAAAATATTTATTAAATGCTTCCCCTATCTCCTCTGACTCCACACACAACTTCCCACTACTATCCTTGATTAGCCCTAATCTTACTCAGATCATTCTTTTATTCCTTAAATACCTATATAAAGCCTTGGGGTTTACCCTGATCCTATCCGCCAACAACTTCTCATGTTTCCTCCTGGCTCTTCTGAGCTCTCTCTTTAGGTCTTTCCTGGCTACCTTGTAACCCTTAAGTGCCCTAACTGAGCCTTCACATCTCATCCTAACATAAGCTGCCTTCTTCCTCTTGACCAGAGATTCCACTTCCTTCGTAAACCACGGCTCCTGCGCTCTACAGCTTCCTACCTGCCTGACAGCTACATACTTATCTAGGACACAAGGAGCTTTTCCTTGAATAAGCTCCACATTTCTAATGTACCCATTCCCTGTAGTTTCCTTCCCCATCCTTTGCTTCCTAAATCTTGCCTAATCGCATCGTAATTGCTCCAGCTGTAACTCTTGCCCAGTGGTATACACCTATCCCTTTCTACCACGAAAGTAAACATAACAGAATTGTGATCGCTATCACCAAAGTGCTCACCTACTTCCAAGCCTACCACCTGGCCAGGCTCATTACCCAGTACCAAATCTAATGTGGCTTCGCCCCTTGTTGGCCTGTCTACATACTGTATCAGGAAGCCCTCCTGCACACACTGGACAAAAACTGACCCATCTATAATACTCGTACTGTAGTGTTTCCAGTCAATATTTGGAAAGTTTAAGTCCCCCATGACAACTACCCTGTCTCTCTCACTCCTATCGAGAATCATCTTTACTATCCTTTCCTCTACATCTCTGGAACTATTCAGAGGCCTATAGACAACTCCCAACAGGGTGACCTGTCCTTTCCTGTTTCTAACCTCAGCCCATACTACCTCAGTTGACGAGACCCCAAACAGCCTTTCTGCAACTGTAATACTGTCCTTGACCAACAATGCCACACCAGCCCCTCTTTTATCATCTTCTCTGTTCTTACTGAAACATCTAAATCCTGGAACCTGCAACAACCATTCCTGTCCCTGCTCTATCTATGTCTCCAAAATGGCCACAACATCGAAGTCCCAGGTACCAACCCATGCTGCCAGTTCACCCACCTTATTCCAGGTGCTCCTGGCATTGAAGTAGACACACTTCAAACCAACTTCTTGCTTGCCGGTGCCATCTTGCGTCCCTGAAACTTGATTTTGGACCTCCCTACTCTCAACCTTTTCTTTACTCGAACTACAATTTTGGTTCCCATCCCCCTGCTGGATTAGTTTAAACCCACCCAATAGCTTTAGCGAATTTCCCCCCCAGGATATTGGTACCCCTCTGGTTCAGCTGAAGGCCATCCTGCTTGTAGAGGTCCCACCAACCCCAGAAAGAGCCCCAATTATCCAAGAATCCAAAACCCTCCATCCTGCACCGTCCCTGTAGCCACGTGTTTAACTCCTCTCTCTCCCTATTCCTTGCCTCACTAGCACTTGGCACGGGCAACAAACCAGAGACAACAACTCTGTTCATCCGAGCTCTAAGTTTCCATCCTAGCTCCCTGAATTTCTGTCTTAAATCCCCATCTCTCTTCCTACCTATGTCGTTGGTGCCCACGACTTGGGGCTGCTCCCCCTCCCCCTTAAGGATCCCAAAAACATGATCAGAGACATCATGAACCCTAGCACCTGGGAGGCAACACACCAACCGTGAGTCTCTCTCATCCCCACAGAACCTTTTATCTGTCCCCCTAACTATGGAGTCCCCAATGACTACTGCTCTGCTCCTCCTCCCCTTTCCCTTCTGAGCAGCAGGGACAGAATCTGTGCCAGAGCCCTGTTCCCCACTGCTTTCCCCTGGTAAGTCTCCCCCCACCCCCCCACAACAGTATCCAAAATGGTATACTTATTATTGAGGGGAATGGCCACAGGGGATCCCTGCATTGCCTGCCGGTTCCCTTTCTGTCCCCTGACTGTAACCCATTTGCCTTTTTCTTATACCTGAGGAGTGACTACCTCCCTGTAACTCCTCTCAATAACTCCCTCAGCCTCCTGAATGATCCATAGTTCATCCAGCTCCAGCTCCAATTCCCTAACGCCGTTTTCGAGGAGCTGGAGTTGGGTGCACTTCCCGCAGATGTAGTCAGCAGGGACACTAGTGGTGACCCTTACCTCCCACATTCTTCAGGAGGAACTTTCAACTGTCCTCACCTCCATTCCCACTATTCTAAATTCCCAAAGAGACTGTTGAAAAGATAAGGAATAAAAAATAAACTCGTTACCTTACCAATCTAGTGCACAAAACCTTTTTTTTTGTGAGAGGAGGAGGATGGGTGGGAGACACTACCCGAGCAGTGTTTCGGGTAACGCAACCACACAAATATATGACTTCCCAGAAGTCCTTCGCTCCTCCCTCGCTCCTCTCGGCAAATGGAGGCCCAACGCGTGAGCTAAGTCCCTTTTAATGCGGGACAACTCACCCTTCCCGCAGTCCTCGCTTCACAACTCCTTCTCTCCCGCTCCATCTCCTGGATGATCGTAAGTTCATCCAGCTCCCTCACGTGGTTTTCGAGGAGCTGGAGTTGAATGCACTTCCCGCAGATGAAGTCAGCACGGACACTCCTGTTGACCTTTACCTCCTCTCTACAGGAGGCCCTTCCCTAACTGCCATTCCCACCAGTCTAAATTCCCAAAGAGACTATTGAAAAATATGGAATATAAATGTTAAAAATGAGTTACCTTACCAATCTGGTGCATAGAACCTTTTGTTTTTGGTTCGAGGAGGAAGGGTGGGAGACACTACCTAAGTAGTGTTTTGGGTAATACAACCACCCAAATATATTACTTCACTTACTCAGCAGACCCGTGTCCACTCCCGCTCAGTGTGCATTCTGCCTAGTCATGAGGTAAGTTTTTAAAACAGTAATTTACTTTCCCAACAGCCCCTGCTTCTCTCTCCCTCTCTCCTCAGCTCCTGAAAAAATGAACTCTGAATTCCAGCATCCGCCATCCTCACTTCTTCATCACACTTCCCTCTCTCTCCTCAGCTACCCTGCAACCCTTTGAGAACTCATCATTTCCCCCCTTCCATCCTCTTGTGCATTCCTAAAACATGTGCCTCCAGCTTGGAGGCCATGTCTGAGGTTGCCTGGGCACTAAGCCCTGGAATTTTCACCCTATACCTCACCTTCTCTCTAACTCCCCCTCCTCTTTGAAAATACTTCTTCAGCCTTTGATCAAGCTTTTGGCCAACTGTCCTGGCATCTCTTTATGTAGCTTGGTGACAACATTTATCTGATAAAATTCTGTTCACAAGTAATAAACAGAAATTGCCGGAAATGCTTAGCAGGTTGGTGGAGAGAATTCGGAATGAACATGTCGGGTCCAGTGACTCTTCCTCAGAAGTGAAAAGACTTCAGTTCCTTTCACATTCACTTAAGTGTTGTGTTCAGGTAAGGGAGCATCTTGTGGTGATTGAGAGAAATTGGAAAAATGAATAAACAATAGTTTCGAAATGTGCTCAACCTTCATGATAGTCTAAAACCTTTTATTTTATTTGCCCAATCTTTCCCTTACGCGTTAAACAAAACCTTCCCACAAATCTCTACCCAAGCTCAGTGTTAACATCACTGTGACTGCTCCCATCCCATTCCTCTCAGATATAATTTGTTCACCTCCTTGACCCTATTCCCTTTTAACAAGTCCTTCTCTGAGCTTTCGGTCAACCCCTTCCTAAAATCTCTTCCTTTGGCTCAGTATCCATTTTATTCTTCTTTACACCTCCACGCAGCACCTTGGAAGGACAGATTTTTCGATGTAAAATGTTGCTATATTAATTCCGGGTGATTGTACTTGTAATGTCATGAGCACAGTTCCCAAAAATAACCTGAGACTGTGAATCTCGTTTAATCACAGCTATAGCTCTGTTTGTAGTACTATTGCCTCTGAAGTCAGAATATTTGGGTTCCATTCTAAGACTGAAGCACAAAAGCTCTAGTGGAGTACAGATGGAGTTTTGCATTGTTGGAGACAGGGCCCAAGTCAAGGAGGATACTTTGCTTGGTTTGGGAGCAGGGCCTGGGGATGTGAGTCAGAGGCTGTACTGCAGCTTAACAATTTCTGTCCCTGCTCCTGATTTGATACAAACTTAAGAAAAGAGCGAGCACGCTATGCAATGTTTGTTCGGAGATGCTGTCTTTCAAATGTATCCCTGTCTGCCTCTTGATTGAATGTAGAAAAGAACTTGGCAATTTAATTCTTTCCTGTGCCATGCCAGCATTTAATGCCTGTCTCCTAAAATTGCCCACAGGGAAAATTGCTTTGGGTCTGGACTGACACGTAGGTCGGACCAAGTAAAGATGGCAGAGTTCCTTCCCTGATGGACAATAGTGAACGATGTATTTTTTTTGTAATGAAGATTGACAGTGATTACATGCTTACCATTTCCAAAACAAAGGAAATTACATTCTTTAATGAATTCAAATTTTTTCCAACTGTAGTAGTTGGATTTGAACCCAGAACATTTAGCACTGTATAGTACCAGTCTAGTTAGATTAACTCTACACCACTACCGCCCCAACTATCTCTCAACTAATATTATAAACACTACGTTCCTAGTGTTATAATATTATAAGCATGCAGCCCCTACTACGTTGCTGTAATTGTGCTCATTATGAGCAAATTAGTGACTTTTAACTTCAAAGACAAATGCATATCATTTTGAGTTGTCCAGTGGTCATGCAATGGGCTTTTAAAATGGAAGTCTTTCTACACATTATTTTCTTTTATTTGACAAAATAGCATTGTTCACAACCTTATGATGTCTCGTGATCATGTATGTTAAGAATGAACCAGTTCATTGTGGTGAATTCCTCTGTTATTCTGTGAAATAGAGCTGTGGGACCTCTTTGCACCTGAGAGAGTAGACAATGGCTTCGGTTCGATGATTTCACATCTATCTCCCACCAGGATAGCCTTGCTGCTTTCAGCTTGTTCCTCAAAAAAAATATGCAACTAGTTTTGATCAAACAATACCTTCCTCGAACTGGTTGAGCTTGCACTGCTGTTGATTAATTTCTCTTCTTTTCTATCTCACTTCCTCGAAAAAGAAGGTATTGCTTTGGGTGCCTACATGAGTCAAAGCCACATCTACATGGAATATTTCTTATTCTAGTCATACCCACTCCCCTTCCCTCAACTGTTCTGTGAGCGTATGAATGATTGTATCTCCACTGTTTCCACAATTTTGAAAACTTTGATACCAATTTCAAAACTTCACCTGGTTCATTTCTGACTTATTTCTTCCTACCTCAACTTCTCTTCCTCAATTCTGGAGAAATTCTGGAGAAATGCTGTTTACTACAACTCAATGAAGGCCCTCGAATTCTGAAAGTAACTGTGATAATCCTTTCACACATCTTACATACTGTCCCTTTCCATTCTCCCAGTTTCTCCATTTCAATCACATCTGTTTAGATAATGCAATTGTCCATGTCAGTGTTGCTAATATGTCTTCCTTTCAATCAATTCACATTTTGAAATATACATAAAGTCAAAGAGATGTGCAACACAGAAGCAGACCCTTTGGTCCAACTTGTCCGTGCTAACTGGATATCCTAACTTAATCTAGTCCCATTTGTCAGCACTTGACCCATATCCCTCTAATCCCTTCCTATTCGTATACCCATCCAGATGCCTTTTAAATGTTGTAATTGTACCAGCCACCATCACTTCCTCTGGCAGCTCGTTCCATACAGGCACTACCTTCTAAGTGAAAAAGTTACCCCTTCAGAAATCTCTTCCCTCTCAACTTAAACCTACACTCTCTAGTTCTGGATTCCCCTAGCCTGTAGAAAAGAACTTGACTATTCACCCTATCCATGCCCCTCATAATTTTATAAACTTCTGTAAGTTCAGCTCTCAGCCTCTGATGTTCCAGGGAAAACATCCCCAGCCTATTCAGCCACAGGACTGAAGGATTGCAGATATTCAAGGACAGGATAATGATTGAAACTCAAAATCCATAAAGCAACATGTAAGGTCAGAATTGTGGCGAGTGATTGTTAGAGAGCAGGAGACTGTTAAGACAATCAGCAAGGAGTTGGGAGGCTTTGAGTAAATATGAAAATGCCTGAGATATGTGCTGCTGGAAATAAGCAAACTAATTCTAGGGATATCTGTTTTACATGTAATCTATAAATTAATTGGACTATTTTAGAATATTGACCTGAAGAGTATGTAAGAGACGAGATTTGTTGCTTTTTTCCAGACTGTCAAATGCTGGCTGTCTTTGTAAATGTTTCAATAAAAGATTGTAACTTTTACCTAAGTCTCCTAGTGATTTCTCACATTGTACAGGTACCCCCCACCCCAAGCTATCCGAAAGGAAAGTGTTCCTATGAAACTGTTCGTAAGCCAAAATGGTGTAAAGTCAAGATGCAATTACTATTAATATATAAGGGAAAAATGTTTGAGCATTTCCAGACCTAAAACAAAACCTACCAAATAACACACAAAACCTAAACTACCACTAACATTAGTCAAGGCAGTCCGAGGTTGGGATGGTGGGAGGTATAGGAGAATGGGGGGTAGGAGGTGAAGGGTTTTTGCCCGAAACGACGATTTCGAAGCTACTTGGATGCTGCCTGAACTGCTGTGCTCATCCAGCACCACTAATCCAGATTCTGGTTTCCAGCATCTGCAGTCATTGTTTTTACCTCGAAAGAGGAAGAGGGTTGTGCAAACGGTGTCCCTGGCTTGACCCATGTGAGGGACATGTTCTGACTGGGTTTCAGCCATTTGCCACAGTGGGAAGTGCTCCATTTTTGCAAGGGAGCAATTCTGGGATCTCACACCACCTGGGTGACTTCCAGGCTAGATTTGGTCAGGTCAGTGTGCAACCAGAGTGCCCAGCTAGGCCGGGGTGCAGGCCATATTCTGACAGAGTTTCACCAATTTCCCACGGTGGGAAGTGCTCCATTTTTGCAAGGGAGCGAGAATCTTAAGAGATGAAGTGAGTAACTAGTAAAGTTTAGGGAAAGCTTTCAAACCCGTCATGTCAGTAACCAGACAAACTTAGAAACATGTCCTTATGCCAAGTGTAACAGCCTGACGATCTCTCTTAGGCTTTTTCTAATACCTTAGGACACATCTCACTCATGGATGCACAAAATAAATCGAGATAAAGCGCAGATGCTCACAGACACAGTTCAAAGCTATGGAGGCTTAATGCTGAGATGCTGAGTGTAGTTCCCAGGGAAGTTGCTTGGCGGCGCCACTGTCACTGCGCACACCTTTTCGTAAAAACGAATATCCTCTTTCAGTTAGTGAAAACAGGTACTAAAGCAGGTCTTTTGTAAAAGTGAATTTGTGTAGAGTGAACATTTAAAATGAGGGGTATACCCGTCCCACAATACAAGCCACACTCTACTCTTTCTTGAGACTTTATCCCTGCTCCCTCACTGTAACAGGATCAAGTTCCAGAAGCTCCCTCCTTAACAGTACTGTGGGTTTTCCTACCCCATTTAAGAAGGCAGCTCTCCACCACATTTTCTCAACCAACTAGGAATGGAGGAATAATTGCTGAACTTGAGGCAATGCTCATGAATGAATAAAAAGAAAGAGACTTGCACCCTTCTGCTCCAATACCTGAAATCAAATCACTCTAAAGTCTGCTCTCAGCTTAACGCAGCTGACAGTTTGAGTCAATAAAGTCCTAAATTTGAGAAACACATAGGGACATGGAGACCGTGTAAAGAAAGACATGCATTTACACAGAGCTATCAAGGACAAATCACAGGGAGCATTCTAATAAATGCAGTGCACTGGGATTGGTTAGCTCAGTTGGCTGAATGGCTGGCTTGTACTGTTAAGATGATGACACAGTGTGGATTCAATCGCTGCACTGACTGAGGATGTCATGAAGGACTGTTTTTGTTTACCTCTCCCCTCTCCCCTCACCTGAGGCATGGTTAAACCACCACTAGTCATCTCTCTCTCTCTCTCTCTCTCTCTCTCTCTCTAATGAAAGCGCAATCCTCTGCTCCGGTAGGGTTATGGCAACTTCACTTTTGAAATGTAAGTGTCAACATTAATATGATCTAAGCAACATGACAGCCAATTTGTGCACCACAAGATCCCACAGATAGCAATGTAGTACAAAAAGAAACCCACTTCTAATGAGGTTTATTGAGGAATAAATATTGGCCAAGTAATCAAAGCTAATTTTTGCTTAATGTAATGGTCATGGCATCTTCCACGCAGCTCTGAGGGCAAATTCAGCCAAATGTTATTGCCTCATTTTAAAAGATGGTACCTCCAGCAGTGCAGCAGTGCAGCAGTGCTGTCTTGCAGTGTCAGGGATGGGGGTTCGATTCCAGCCTCGGGTGACTGTCTGTGTGGAGTTTGTACATTCCCCCTGTGTCTGTGTGGGTTTCTTCCCACAGTCTGAAGAAGTGCAGGTTAGTTGAATTGGTCATGTTAAATTGTCCATAGTGTTCAGGGTTAGGTGCATTAGTCAAAGTAAATTATAGGGTAGGGGAACAGGTCTGGGTGAGTTATTCTTTGGACTGTCAGTGTGGACTTGTTCGATTGAATGGCCTGTAGAGATTCTATTAAAAAAATACTGCACTGTTGTGTCATGTACTTCAATAGTGACTTTGTGCCCAAGCCTCTGATTCAGGAATAAAACCCTCAAGTTCCTGAATTCAGGAGATCTAAGCCACAGTTGACACCTAACATGAGAAGTGAGAGGAAATGGGATTGGAAAATCTCCCTGCAACATCTACATTGTATAATGATTAAAAACCCAACTGATTATTGGATTTTTGGAAAGCAGCCATGTAATTTAGTTTACATCTGCGCACGTAATTCCCTAGAGATTTACTGAAAGGTTTAGTGATGGGAAGTGAAATATAAAATTGAAGTCTACGGACATGAGTGACGTTTGTGTATAGAGACATGGACAGCCGCAGACACAGCTCCTTTAAGCCATTTAGACATGTTCAAAATGAAAAGTACACTTGGATGAGGAACTTCCTTTGTAATGGGCTGAGAGGACAGGTGGTGTACTAATAATCACAAGGTTAATGCATTCAGTTCTGTTTAAAGATGATGTTCAGCTTGCTTGGAATTTGACTTTTCTCATCTACAGATAATCACTTTAATGTCAGTGGGCCAAACGTGGTTGCTATTACACATTTTCTGAACCTTTCCTTAAACCTCTTCATTCATTTGTTTTGCTTTTCTTCTCTAAGATCTTCTTAGAAACTGAATATTTTGGCTGTACTTTTACTCGTGCCTCTCACACAGCTTTGCAATTTTTACTTTGCCTGGTGATATATCAGTTTGGGCAATTAACATCACTGGAGTGCAAAATAATTGGAGATTGAGGTTGTTTTCATTGATGAGACTTCAGTTCAAATTTCAAATCCATTTCAATGTAGAGATGAAAGTCTGACTGTTAGGGACCCAGTATTGAGTTTGAAGTTGACACAGAAAGCTGGAGAAACTCAACAGGTCTGGCAGTATCTGCGGAGAGAGTTAACATTTTAAATCTGGTGTGGTCTGAAGAACAGTCATAGAACAAAGAACAAAGAAAGTTTACAGCCCAGGAACAGACCTTTCGGCCCTCCAAGCCTGAACCGATTCAAATGTACTATCTAAACCTGTCGGTCAATTCCTAAGCATTTGTATCCCTCTGCTCCCCACCTACTCATGCAGCTGTCCAGACGCATCTTAAATGAATCTACTGTGCCTGCGCCTACCACCTCTGCTGGTAATGTGTTCCAGACGCCCACCACCGTCATACTGGACTCAGAATGTTAACTCTGTTTCTCTCTCCACAAATGCTGCCAGGCATACAGGAGTATCTCCAGCATTTTATACATTTGTTTTAGATTTCCAGCATTTGCAGTATTTTGATTTTATTCCATTGTTGAGTTTAGTTCATTTCAGATCCTTCACCATGTGAACATTAACTGCATTTAGTCATAGAATCCCTACAGTGTGGCAACAGGCCCTTCGGCCCAACAAGTCTATATCAACCCTCCAAAGAGTTTCCCACACAAACCTATTCCCCTATTACTGTCCATTTACCCCTGACTAATGCCCCTAACCAACACATCCCTGAACACTATGGGCAATTTAGCATGGCCAATTCACCTAACCTGCACATCTTTGGATTTATGAAGAAATAGAATATATGAACATAAAGAAATTGGAATTTTAGCTTAAATCTGGGTATTGTTACTGAGTATGTACGAAAGAAGCAATGTTATTGTGCTGTCAGTTGATATGAAACTGGAGTTGGGTTGTAGGTCTTTAGATATGATGTCCTCTCTTACTGTTCTTTTTATTTAGTTACGCCCAACAAAACCAGTTCACCCATACAAGTGGCAACAGTGCTCACAAGAGTGTGAACCTCACAATATTACATGGTAGCGATGGTGTTTCACGAGAGTGTGTGTCGCAACTTGCAACATGATAGCAGCAGGGTCCATATCTCCGATACCAGACGCAAGCAACTACAGCCTAATGTTCCAAATTCAGAGGTGGCGAAATATTGAAAGTGAAATTCAACAGTAATCTGGGTAAGCTCATGACAGACTTTGAGGGGCACTGACACATTAAGTTGTGGAATGGGAAAATCTGCTCAGAAACAAAAGAAATAGTGGGAGAAGCCTATTTGCCTGGGAAAGAATTCAATCAGCCACAGTAAATAAAGTAACAGTAAACAAAAGTCCTTACACAGATGGGTAATAAACAAGCATTCAGCTAATCATGCTAAGGAACAGAAAACAGTCAAAACAACAATGGAAATCCACAAGCAGCAGCAATCCAATGCAGCCAGTTTTATAATGAATCAGGGGACAAAGGAAAAGATTAGGATCATACATTAAATTAAACACAGATCACAGAAGTGTGAGGGACTCTAGTACAAGGGATACAGAGTGACGAAATAAACTCTTCTTTGCGGTCTTGTGACAGACCACAATTTACATCCTTGATGGTACAGGTCCTCAACCTTAAATTATGTATTACTGTCAGCCCACCATCAGTATGCCGGGGACCATGTTGAGCAGAAACCGAACTAAGCCTTGCATATAAATAGAGTGGCAACAAGAGAAGATCAGAGGTTAAGAATTTTCCAGTGGACAACTCACCTCCTGATGTTCCAAATCCTGTCTGACATCTATAAGGCACAAGCCAGATGGAACTCTCCCCATTTGCCTGGATGACTGCAGCTCCAAGAAACACTCAAGAAACTTGACATAATTCAGAGCAAAGCAACTCACTTGATTGGCATCACATTCACTCTCTCTATCACTAGTGCTCAGTGCTCATGGTGTGCGCAAGATGCTCTGCACATTGAATGGCCAATCAGTCTTGGGCATAATGGTCTACCTCTGCTCCTATGATTCTGCACTGCCAGGGATGGTTGTCGATCAAAGAGGCTCATAAAGAGACATTTGGAAAGTTGACTTGAAGCTTTGTAACAGGTTTTAGGGAAACCTTAAAGGGGGAGGGAGGGTGAAAAGGTCTGGGGAGAAATTTTCACAGACTTGGCTCCAGGTAACTGTCAACAGCTATCAACAATGATACAAGAAAAGTCAGGGATATTCATGAGGCCGGGATTGGAGATGCACAGGGATCACATTTGCAGGATGTAGGAGGTTACAGTGACAGAGAAAGGGAATCAGCAAAACTGTGGTTGGATCCCCAAAGCTGATACAATAGGAAATAAAAATGCCTTCCTTCACACTGTCAAAAACCATCTGTTCATCAGACATTTTTTACTATAATAGAAGACTAGAAAATTGAATTGAAATATAAACAAATTCACCAAATCTTAAATAAGATATAAATGTGATTAAATGAGGAACAGGACCTTTCTTTTTGTTTCTTGCAATCCAATTGCTTTGTCTCAAAATATACCGAATAGTAGCTGTTTGCTTTTTACAAATACGTAATGGGCAGTGAAGCTTCTAAGGTTGGGTAAGATATGGGTTGGATGGGAGGGTGAACAGGGAGTTGGGTGAGGGGGTGGCATGGGTCAGGGGTAGGGGGAATGGAAGAGCAGGCCTGCACACTGATTTTTTTGTCAAGGATTGATGTGTCAACTCTCAGCTAGAAGGATGCAAATTGTCAAGTAAGATAGTTGGGGGGGGGTGGGAGGTGGTCAGAGGTGAAATATGAATTTTAATGTATTAACATGTAATGCAACCCCATTAAATACAGATTGATTTGTCTATTTGCAATTCAGACAGTAGCAAGCAAGAAATACATCTTCCCAGCTTTGGCACTGATGAAATGCAATGTGCTGGGGTCTAGATTAGAGTGGTGCTGGAAAAGCGCAGCAGATCAGGCAGCATCCGAGGAGCAGGAAAATTGATGTTTCAGGCAAAAGTCCTTCATCAGGAATAGAAGCAGAGTGCCTGCAGAGTGGAGAGATAAATGAGAGCGGGGTGGGGGTGGGGAGAAAGTAGCATAGAGTACAATAGGTGAATGGAGGTGGGGATGGAGGTGATAGGTCAGAGAGGAGGGTGGAGCACATAGGTGAGAAGGAAGATGGACAGGTAGGACCATTCATTAGGGCAATGTCCAATTGGGAGGTTGGGACTAAGATAAGTTGGAGTGAGGGGAAATAGGGAAAGTGGTGAAAGCCATATTGATGCCATGGGGTTGGAGGTTCCCAAGGCTGAAGATTAGGCATTCTCCCTCCAGGCATCAGTTGGTAAAAGTTTGGCAATGGAGGAGGGCCAGAACCTGCATGCCCTTGATGGAGTGGGAGGGGGAGTTGAAGTGTTCAGCCTCGGGGAAGTGGAACCTTTTGGTGCAGGTGTCCCAGATGATCTGTAATTTGGCATCCTGTCTCCCCAGTGTAGAGGAGACCACGTCAGGTGCAACGGATACAGTCGATGAAGTGTGTGGAAGTACAGGTAAATTTCTGTCAGATGTGAAAGGATCCTTTGGGACCTTGGATGGGGTGAGGAGGAAAGTGTAGGTGCAGGTTTTACACTTCTTGTGATGGCAAGGGAAGATGCCAGGAGTAGAGAGTGAGTTGGTGGGTGGCGTGCATCTGACAAGGCAGTCATGGAGGGAATGGTCTCTACAGAACCCAAATGAGGTGGGGAGAGAAATGTAGCCCTGATGGTGGGGTCTGTTTGTTGGTGGAGGAAATTGCGGAGGATAATGCATTGTATCTGGATGTTGGTGGGGTGGAAGGTGTGCACCAGCGTAGCTCTGTCCCTGTTGTGATTGGAGGGGTGGAAATTGAGGGCAGAGGTACAGGAAGTGGAGGAGATGTGTTGGAGGGCATCATTGACCACATGGGAGGGGAAAATGCGGTGTTTGAAGAAGGAGACCATCTGGGATGTTCTATGGTGCAACTGATCCTCCTAGGCACAGATGTGGTGGAGGCGGAGGAATTGGGAATAAGGGATAGCATTTTTACAGGAGGTTGGGTGGGAGGAGGTGTAGTTTAGGTAGCTGTGGGAGTCCATGTTGAGTCAGTTACTGGAAATTCAGATGGAGAAGTCCAGGAAGAGGAGGGAGGTGTCTGAGATGGTCCAACTGAACTTGAGGTTGGGGTGGAAGGTGTTTGTGAAGTTGATGAACTGTTCAACCTCCCTGTGGGAGCACAAGGTGGCAGCTGATACAGTGTTCAATGTAGCAGAGGAAAAGATGGGAAGTGGTGCTGGTGTAGCTGTGAAAGATGGACTGCTCCACATACCCGATGAAGAGGCAGGCATAGCTGGGATCAATGTGGTGCCTATTTCTACCCCTTTGGTTTGAAGGAAGTGGAAGGATTGGAAAGAGAAGTTGTTTAGGGTGAGGACCAGTTCAGCCAGTTGAATGAGAGTGTAGGTGGAGAGTGTTGGCGTGGAGAGTGCTGGCGTGGAGAGTGTTGGCGTGAGAGGAAGAAACGGAGAGCTTGGAGGCTGCTCAGTGATAGCAACACTCATGACCATCAGCAGTGCATGCACCAAGCGTGAAGCAATTCTTACTCCAGGTGTTTGTCGAGTCACAGGTTCAGAACCTAGGGCACAGCAGTGCCCAAAAAGCTGATTTTTACTATATGTATGTCTTCTCCCTATCGTGTAAGCCCAAGTGGACCTGAGGCACACTTGCTATGATGTCACGAAGCTGCACCTCACTGGGTATAAATACTACAGTGTGGTCAGTGATGTGCAACTCTGTGACATCGCATCAATGTTGCTCCACGGTCCTTTTGTCCTGATGCAACACTTGCTGCTTTCGATCTGGACCTCGGTGTCCAATCCCTCTTTCCCTGTGAAGCAGAACATGTCTGAGAAGAAGGCACGTAGCCCTGGTGTTGCTCCAACAGCTCCTGCAGTTGTGGATGTTGCTCTTCTTCTTAACAAGGCACAGGGGTCCAAGGACTAAGTTGGTCAAGCTGCTTGCATGCTGCATTGAAAAATGACACCAGGGAAGATTGGAGGAAGGTGAGTAAACTCCAAGAGAGGTGATCTTGCTTCCTAAGACTTGAACATCACCGGTGAAGCAGCACAATCAGGCTCTCTGAACAAAAGCTGTGCGGCACAAACTTTACAGACTGCCAGACCACCTCCAAGGCACTTTCACCTTTAATAGGATTGTAAAGTCCATCAGTTTCATTGAACAATGAAGCCAGGTTGAGTCCTCAGCTGGTTAACCATGAATTGAGTACTGGATCTTCAAGGCAGAGCCCTAGGTGAAATCCACATTTGTGGACTAGTTGAATACTCAAAATACTGACCTGATAGTTCCCTGCATATTCCCCTTTTGTCTCCAAACTTGTTTAATCCCTGGAGTGGATCAATTATGTCAAATTCACAACCTGCTGACACTTTTTAAGGCTTTAAATGCTCCTTCCCGAAACTAGAACAACATCTGGCCAACAATATCCACCCTCCAGCTCGCTGTGGAAGCTAGAATTGTGATGCAATCACATCCATGGATTTATGTCAGAATTGAGTCAGGTTCTTGCACAATCACAACAGCGCGTCAAGAACATTTGTTACACTTGAGTTATATGAACAAGTTCTGTACTCACTGGGCTGTCAGAAATGATTGTAATTATTGCAAAACATCCAACATTAACTAAATTACTGACTGTGCCAAACAATATTGTTTAATGTTTAAATTTTAAATTGATTTAACATAATGCAAGCAGTTCATCGTTTTGATAGTTACTGATTTGTGTAATAACTAGGAAATATGAGCCAAATACAATGATCAATATATTTCGCTGGTTAATTGAAGTTTTCATTAATTAATTTGATGTCTTATGTCTCCAGAACAAAAATAATGATGTTTTTTTCCTCAGATGAGCTGTTAAACCGAGAGCATTTCAGCTCTCTCAGAAGATCGGACAACCCATTAGTTAAAAAAAAGTAAGGTTACACCAACTTATAACTTAGCCAATAATTATTCTCAACCAGTGTTGCTTAAGCAAACAGATGACCTGGCAATTTGCATGTTGCTATCTGTGTGACCATATTGTGTGGAAGTCAGCTCCTACATTTTCTCCATTACAACAGTGATTACTTTTCAGCAGGACTTCAAACACTGGAAAGAATGTCAGGATATCCTGAATATAGCAGAAATTCACATTTTTAATACTTCAGATATACATGGCCCTTCTTTTTCCAACATGTTTTACCTTCATCCCTGAGTTAAAATGTAATGAGTTGTGATTTGGACCAATGTCATGAGCTCAAACGTAGGAAGAGTTAAGAAAGGAGAATTCTGACTAAAGGCTTTATTGCCGGGGCTTGTATTGAATTATGGAAAAGCACAGTATTTGAACTGAGTAAGGACATGCAAGCAAACACACAGATGCATACACACATTCATGGATGCAAACACACATACTCACACATGTGCTTAAGCACACACACACACACACATATGCATGCATAAACACTAATGATGCAAAGACATTCACACCCAGGCAAGCATACAGACTCACATGCACACATCCATATAGAAGCGTCATGACATAACATTGACGCAGATGACTCACAGCCAGATACCCAGTCTACCAAACAACTTCTGTTCTCTGGTGTCTGGATACCTCTGAATGGCTATGTTCCTGTCCTACTATGATAGACAGCACGTTCACTCACAGTATCTACCTGAAGACTCCAAACTTGTGATTGCATGAGATAACCACATGCATGGCCAGTATGGAATTGGGAAGCCCATCTAAACATAATTTAAGGTATAACTTTACATGGTAAGGGATCGCATTTGGAAAAGGCAGATAAAACCACAACCTTAAAGTACAGGGCAAGTGAAATTGGGAAAATTGACATGAATGCTCGCAGGGAGGTTCATGGAGTAACCACTTAGTTTTAATATACAAAATCTCATAAATAACCAGTGTTGTAAGCATTTACTATTGCTTAGAGAGGTAATAAAAGATTTCCACATAAAATGGGAGTTGTAACCATAGCTTGTTTCATGTGGTTGATACTGGAGTACTTTAAATAAGGACCTGAGCGAAACCCCTGTTTAAGGATCTTATATGATATTATAAAAGACAACACTACAGAAATGTTTGTTTGTTCCATCTCCCCTTGAACCAACAGTAGTAAAAATGAAAGCAGATTCAGTGGTCATCCTGTCTGCCTTGTGGATTTTTATTCTGTCTTATTGTGTGCCCAATGATTGTCATCTCTGCTTATGACACACTGCACTTCAGAGTAACTCAATGTACGTGAGATAGGTGAATGTTTTGTTGAAGATTGTGCCCTTTTTAAACTCTGAAAAAAATTGGATTGTGAATGTTGAAATGTTGAATTTTATAAAGGAAGCTGTCAACTAACTGGATTGTAAGGGTGTCCCTGTTAGCTGTGTGATTTATATTTAAAGGGCATTTAGATCAATTAATACAGACAATCACCTTCCGCATGCTGCATTGTAAATTATTTTATGTGTCTTGATTTTCGAAGTGAGTGTAAGGATTGGAAATAATTAATACTGGATGAGCACTTGGAATTACATTCATTAATATTGATGTGTGTTTTTAAAATATTTGATGTCAATGGGGATTGGCAGGTTCATGCCCAAGATTTAGTTTAATGAGCCTGCTAGATTTTAAATAGTGAACATTTAGCTCTTTACAGTTGGCTGCTTGACTGCAAATTAATTTGTTGCAGTGTTATTTCCATGTCATTTATCTTTATTTCTTTCTTTGAGAGAGAAAAATCAGAATGAATATTACATTTCCATGCAGCGATGTCAAAGCTTAGCTTAACAACCTAATCTTGTTCTTCACCCATTCCCTGCTTTTCTGCACGCACTGATTCAGAGAAGAAATATGTCCAGAAATGAGTCAAGGCCAACATCCTGCACAAAATGCTCCTCCATTCTCAGTGACCCCAGGCAATGTATGTGCACTCTCAGCTACAGCCTGTAAATAGAGCCACACATCTGCAAACTCCTTCCGTATCTGGACAATCCCCGTCAACATGGCTACATTCCCAGGAAAGTCCCATAGAGGTACTGACACAATCCTTGGGACCTTGCACACAAGTACACCCAGCTCTACATTGCTATGACCTAATTGGGGACAGTGTAGTGACAATCAAGTCCCTCGTTTCCACAAGATATCACAAACGTATAACTTTCCAATTAGATCAATTCGACTGCTATTCAGGACATCAGGCTTTGCAATTAACAAGATCTCTTCATCATAACCAACTGAATTCTTTAACAAGCAAAAAGAAAGAGTCATGAATTTGCTACTCTACAACTTAAACTATATCACTTTGAAAACCTATGCACACAGTCATCACAAATAAGGCATAACAAAGACAGATGGTTTGACACAGGTATTATTGGGGAAAAATATGCACAAGGCAATTTTTGTCAATTGAGATCACAAAGTGAGGAGTTATTTCTCACAGTTTTTCTTTTTGATCATAACAAGGAGGAGATGCTTTTGTCTGCAACACAATGGATGTCCTTCTATTCAATAGCTGATTGATTGAGCTTAGGTCTTTTCTTTTATCAGGATTCTTTGTTTCAAGTCACTGAGTCTTTTTGTGCAACTCTTGTCCCTCACACAAAGAGAATTAGGGATATGCTTTCTTCTTGCCAGCCCTTGATGATTTTGGCTGCACCGCCATTGCAGATCTATGAAAAAAATGAAACTGGACCAAACTGAGGGCTGTCATCAGGTAGTTTATTTTGTTATTGCCTTGTCATCCTGAGGGGATGGGGAGTCCAAAACTAGAGGGGCATAGGTTTAGAGGGAAAAGGAATAAAAGGGACCTGAGGGGCAACTTTTTAACACAGAGAGTGGTGTGTGTATGGAATGGGCTGTCAGAGGAAGTGGTGGAGGCTGGCACAATTACAACATTTAAAAAGCATCTGGTTGGGTGTAGGAATAGGAAGTGTTTGGAGGGATATGGGCCGGGTGCTGGCAAGTGGGACGAGATTAGTTTAGGATATCTAGTCGGCATGGACGGGTTGGACCGAAGGGTCTGTTTTTGTGTTGTACATCTCAATGATTCAATGTAGTCATAAATTTGTGATTTTTGTCGATCTACCATTTAATGAATGACTGTTTTTCCAATAGAGATATTTTCCAAATAATAGCGAAACCTGGTGTGGATTGTTTTATGTTGAAAAGTGTGGTGCTGGAGAAACACATCAAGTCAGCCAGTATCCGAGGAGCAGGAGAGTCACTGTTTTGGGCATAAGCCCTTCATCAGGAATTGATCGTCTTGATGGTTTAATTAGATAATTTCACATTTGTTGTTTTTTAATTTAAAGCTTCAGATGTCACTGTATCTCAATAATCTAACAATCTCACTGCTCCAAATGCAGCATTCACTTGTATAGCTAAAATTGTACACCATAGAATGCCATTTGGGCGCCAAGTTGCAAAACTCTGTGGAAATTCTTGATTTGGGGATACTGGTGTTGGACTGGGGTGCACAAAGTTAAAAATCACACAACATCAGGTGATAATCCAGCAGGATTACTTGGAAGCACTAGCTTTCAGAGCGCCGTTCCTTCATCAGGTGGTTGACTGCTAACTGTGATCCTTAACTGTGGAAATTCAGTGACTTAGCAGTGCCTAGCTTCCATTCCTGTTCATAGTCTAACAAGGAAAAATATGTTGTACCTTACAATGTGCTGGATGGCCAGGTTTTGTTGCAGAGTGAGACCAGTAAGTGTGGGTTCAATTCCTGAGGATACCATGAGGGGATTGTTGTTCTCATTCTCAACCTCTCTTCTCACTAAGGCATGGTGACCCTCAGGTTAAGTTCATCACCAGTCTTCTCTCCTGTGAGAGAGCAACTGTATGGTCTGGTAACTTTACCTTTACCCTTATAGCTGGAAACCCACAGCATATGCAGACTTACTCCTAGGGGAACCCATGTAAACACTAACATATTCTGGGGCCACTTTGTAAATATAAACACAATCTGAGGTCTCTCATGTGATACATATGCGTTCTTAGGAAACCTCTTGTTCTGACCCTGATGACCACTCTATTGGGAAAAATTGGGAAGAGGATACTGATTGGATGATCAGCCATGATTATATTGACTACCACAGCAGGATTGAAGGGCTGAATAGCTTAGTCCTGCTCCTATTTTCTATGTTTCTATGATTGTCCCCAGGAAAGACCAACAATTATTTTAATAAAAGAATTGCTGCAAAAATACACAGGATTTCACTTTTTCAAACTCGTGTGGTACTCTAATAGTCAACTAATATCAAGATAATTCAAAGATAAATGAACCGGGTGAAGAACAATTCAAATAAAAAGATTAGTTGCACTTTGAATACTCAATGGAATAAGAAAATGTTTTACATCATTGCAAATATTTACAATCCTTCCTTCATCAATGTAAGGATACATGCAATCTCAGCCTTTCTGACTAGGCCTCATTTTGTAGGAGTTTTCACATCCCATTCAAACATTTTGACCCTTGAGTCACTTTCATCGACAATTGTATTCCATCCACACTCTTGAGACGTGATTACCACTAAAAAGATGCATTTACTCAAACCTTTTCTCAATCACATCAGGTTAATTCTAGTGGCACAGAACTCCCAGAAGCTCCCCTCTCTGACTGTCATAAATGTAGAAACATAGAAAATGGGAGCAGGAGTAGACTATTCAACCTTTCGAGCCTGCTGCACCATTCAATAGTTCTTTTGGGCTTTAACTACTCTGAAACCGTAACATTGAATCTTCTACAATCCGTGTTGTTCACTATTGCCGGATCAAAATCCTGGAATTTCCTCCCTCAGGACATTGTGGGTGTCATGGTGACACAGTGGTTAGCACTGCTGCCTTACAGTGCCAGAGACCCAGGTTCAGTTCCTGCCTCAGGCGACTGACTGTGTGGAGTTTGCATATTCTCCCCCTGTCTGCATAGGTTTCCTCCGGGTGCTCCGGTTTCCTCCCACAGTCCAAAAACGTGCAGGTTAGGTGAATTGGCCATGCTAAATTGCCCAAAGTGTTAGATGTAGGGGAATGGGTCTGGGGGGTTGTGCTTCGGCAGGTCGGTGTGGATATGTTGGGCTGAAGGGCCTGTATCCACACTGTAAGTAATCTAATCTATCCACAGCAGATGGGCTCCAAGACAGCAGCTCAAGGGCAATTGGGAATAGTCAATAAATACTGACTAAACCAGAGACACTCACATTCCATGACAGTATTTTTAAAAAAACTTTCCTTATCTCATCTTCAGTGTTCTAAGTATAACACACACAGTAGGACAGTCTCTATTCTATTCTCAGTGCCTTGCTTCAACACCAGGATTGCTTCAAAAATCACCAAGCAAAAAATTGCTCCATTCAGAGAGAACTTTACTTGCTTTTCTTTGCTTGAATGTTCAGTGTGTTTTGAACTGCCAAACAGAAAGTACTGGCTGACACTACCCCATTGCAATTAGTTTCACATTTAGCCTTTGTTTCATTGCTGTTGATCGCCATGACAACCCTCAGTCAAAGGGACATGTCTTGGAACTTAACGATGGTAAGACTCCATCTGCTGCCACCCAAAAGCATGTGAGTGCGTAACAATAAATGTCAAAGAAATGTTTTTAAAAAGCAATTAAAAGTTCACAGGGACACGAAGATGAAAATATTTGAACACAAGTATAGCTTGGTGCATGTTAAAAAAAAACATGCATCAAGCAAAGCAGTTTTTAGCATTGTTTTTATAGTTGCCTTTTTTATTTGAATGGAAGAACTTGTGCAGTCAGAAATTATCGGAAGGTCATTGGTGTCAGCAGACACTTGGAGATGGGAAACCAATTTGCCCTCTTTCAGTATACTCACCAGCTGCTTAAAAAGATGGAATTAAAAATGCATAATTCTTCAAACACGTGAGTTATCAGACCTCTGCTGACAAAAGTACAGTCTCAGGGAGCACATCCTTACCCTCCAACAAATATAAACACCCTCCCAAGGACCTCAACGTATCTAAATATGGTGTTAGCAAATATAATCGCACTCAAGGAGTGAATGTGGAGGACTGATTCCCTCTTGTAAAGTATCTTGGATGGCACAATCATACGAAAACGGTATTTACTCGTTAGTTCAGGAAGCATTGAAGCAGACAAGAAACAGCATGTAAAAACAATGACTGCAGATGCTGGAAACCAGATTCTGGATGAGTGGTGCTGGAAGAGCACAGCAGTTCAGGCAGCATCCAAATAGCTTCAAAATCGACGTTTCGGGCAAAAGCCCTTTATCAGGAAGTACCCAGTTTTCTGATGACAGGCTTATGCCCAAAATGTTGATTCTCCTGCTCCTCAGATGCTGCCTGACCTGCTGTGTTTTTCCCGCACAACACTTGCGACACTGAACAAAGCTAGTTAATTGGTGTCAATATTCAGATTGACAATTGAATGTGACAGCTGGCTTGAGAAGTTAAATGGCTTCCTGTATTATACTATGTATGGAATGCAACCACTTACTACTGTCAGACTTTGACTCAATCTACCAGCTTACTTTCCTCAATGTGTGAGCCGAGTCCTGTGTGGTCTTTAAATGAAGCAATAGGAGAAGATATTCGGTCTCAAACTCATAATTTAATTTAGCAGTAAGTGGATAAAGTATACAGAGCTCTGGGTCTAGGACTTCCCGTCCCTGACAAACAGCAAAGTGTGTCAGTTCACGAAGTCCAACCTATTCCTGTCCCTGACCCAGTCTTTTATACAATACAAAACGTCATGCAATCACTGAGGTGGGATTGTCTTCTGATTGGCTGTTGATCTGACTCCATTCTCCGCCTTCTCGGGTTCCTGGATGTCTGACCCCATGTGACCTCCTTCTGCTCGCGAAATAGAGCACCACGTGACCTCCTCGCACGCGAAACAGATACATCATCAAAGGTTTCCGAATGCCTCTCACCAAGCCATATATTTACATTACATAGTCTGCAGTGCTACAAGAATATAGTCCACCACCAAGTTCTCAAGGCCAATTCGGAATGGACAATCAAATCTAAGCCTTACCAATAGCACCCATGTCCTGTACAAAAAAACACAGGTCAGAGATGTACAAAGCTGGGGTAAGATTCCAGTCAACAGCACAATTTAAAGATGTCCTCCCTTAACCTCACCAGTGCTGTTCCCAGGATGGCAGGAACCTTGGAAGGGTACATAGAAGATTTACTAGGATGTCGCCAGGGTTGGAGGGTTGGAGCTATAGGGAGAGGCTGAATAAGCTGGGGCTGTTTCCCCTGAAGCATCGGAGGCTGAGGGTGACCTTACATACCTTTATAAAATCATGAGGGGCATGGATAGCGTGAATATCCAAGGTCTTTTCCCTGGGTAGGGGAGTCTAAAACTAACGGGCATAGGTTTAAGGTGGGAAGGGAAAGATTTAAAAAGGACCTCAGGGGGAACCTTTTTGCACAGAGAGTGGTGTGTAAATGGAATGAGCTGCCAGAGAAGGTGATGGAGGCTAGTACAATTACAACATTTACAAGGCATCTGAATGGGTATATGAATAGGAAGGGTTTAAAGGGATATGGGCCAAGTGCTGGCAAAAGGCAATAGATTAATTTAGAATATCTAGTTGCTATGGGTGCATTGGACTGAAGGGTCTGTGTCTAAGCAGTACATCTCCATGATTCAAAGTTGGAACAGATCTTCTCCTGGGTCTTCTTTGGTTGTCAGGTGGCCTTCTATGATGAGTCTTGTTGCTAATCTTCCCTGTGATTCTTTGCTGAGTGGGTGGCTTTCAGGTGTAGGTTTTTATCATCTCTCACCCCGGACCTTCTGGAGTATTCTATAGTATTTGGCCAATGGACTCTTGAGTAGGGTTCAAAGCATCTAATGGAGTTGAACCAACACGTTTCACTGTTACTATGCTGGGAAGGTGTAAAGTGCACATCCGCGGGCACTGGCTGGAAGCCAAGGTGCCAGAAAGTCTGATTGATACTTCTCCAATACACAACCTAGAGGCTGATTGTAACTGGTTCCCCTGAATCTTTTGCATTCTCTTTGACCTTAGTTTCCACTGTTCTCTGTAGCCAATAGCTGCTAGCTGCTGTTTAATTTAATTTGGTCAGTTTTCAGTAAGGTTTGGTATCTCCAGCTGTGGGTCAATTTAGAATGTTCAGGTTATGTGACCACAAAATTATCTGTGCCTTCATCCAAGTCATTTATTTAAATTATGAACCAGGATAATCAACACTAGAATAAAATCATAGAATCATTATAATGTGGAAGCAGGCCATTCAGCCCATTGAGTCCACACTGACCCTCCAAAGAGCATCCAACCCAGACCCACCCCCCACCACCCTATCACCCTGCATTTCTCATGGCTAATTCACCTAATCTATGTATCTTTGTGAGAGGAACCTATTTGGCCAATAGCTAGAGGATGGCCGCTCACTGCTTTGAATGATCATTGTTCCTTACCCTCTTCCATCCAAAAGTTTAGACAGATATGGGTCAAACGTAGACAAATAGGACCAGTTCATTTTGGGAAATTTGGTTGGCATGGACAAGTTGGACCAAAGGATCTGCTTCTGTTGTGTGTGACTTTATGACTCTATTTGATGATTAGTTTACTAATCTTTCTAAAAGCAAATACTTCTTATTTTCAAAAGAATCATAAGCAGATAACAGGATGCATTTGGTACCAGATAAATAGTTAGGCATCATGATCTCAATATTTCTCGTAATTCTTTTTTTTGTTCTCCCAGACTTGAATTGTAGACAGTTTATTACTGCTGTAAAAGCTGGCAAGTGAATTGTCATGATACACAGTAAGTGCGAGCACAAATCAGGGACTTCAAATCCTAAGTTCCCTTTTTCAAATATCATTATTGATCATAGAATCCCTATAGTGTGGAAACAGGGGCTTCGGCCCAACAAATCCACATTGACCCTCTGAAGGGTAACCCACCCAGACCGATTCCCCTACCTTATTACTCTGCATTTACCCCTGACTAATACACCTAACCTACACATCCCTTAACACTAAGGGCAATTTAGCATGGCCAATTCCCCTAACCTGCACATCTTTGGACTGCAGGAGGAAACCAGAGCACCTGGAGGAAACCCATGCAGACACGGGGAGATTGTGCAAACTCCATATAGTTGCCTGAGGCCGGAATCAAACCCGGGTCCCTGGCACTGTGAGGCAGCAGTGCAAACTACTAAGCCACCGATTAAAAAAAGAATTAGTTTGCAAATTCCTATCTAATTTATTTATTTCTACAGTTCGAGATCTGCTCCCTAATTTTTTGATTGTGCGTTGCAGATAACATAATAAAGCTGGCAATATCAAATTTGAGTGTTCACAGAATACAAGGCCAATATTTTCAACCATGGGGTCTGAGTGGCATTATATACCAAGTCTTACCCCTAAAGTACAAGCTGCTTTCGCTCATTCTGCAGACAGTATGACTATGCCCAGTAGAAGCAAATGTGAGAAACAAAGCCCACTCACTTCAATAATTTCAGTCCGAGACAAGATCTGAATCAGTAGTGTCATTTATTTTACACTTGCAAGTGGGTGTGATGTCCACTGTCTACAAGGCCAAGGACATACACACCAAATTCAATTCATACACAACATTTATATGATTTGATGTCTATTGTTTTACACTGCACCCTCCCCTGTTTACATCGTCCACTTCCCTAAGACCGGCCCCCATTACCCCTGTTTATCTCTTGCCTTATCCGGCCTTGTCTGTGATAAAATGCTTATTTCTGGTCTCACAAGGCTGTTTGACCTCATCCTGCTGTAGGTCATTGTTAGGCATATTCTTTCTTCATCATTATCTACCCCCTTCATCTGTGCCTTTCCCGAGGCCATTCTGATCCCTATGACCCTTTTAATTGGGGTTTGTTCCTGTGTTTTTGTAAAAGTGGGAAGCAGATGTTTATACCTACTGTTTGTACAGGCATATCTAGCTTAACTTCATCCCCTCACAACATCTTATCTACTTGCCCATAATGTCTACCTTCTGACATACAGTTTTAGCTAATACAAAAACAATTATATATTTCCTCCACATTGTTTCCATTCTTGTTGACTCAGCTCGTGGCTAAAACAATTACACACTGGTGTGAGTTCATTTTACTTTGTAAAATGGAATTGCAGAATTGCAGAAGTAACATTAATTTACCTATATCCCACACAAATTACTGCAGATGCTGGAATCTGAACTGAAAGCAAAATATGTTGGAGATCACAGCGGGTCAGGCAACATCCATGGAAAGAGAGCAAGCTCATGCTTTGAGTCTAAATAACTCTTCATCAGAGCTGACAAAAAGTGTAGAGGGGGCAGCATTTATGCTATAGTGTCAGGGCTCTGAGATATCCGAAGAGATTAAAGAAACACAGAATGTGGTTGGGCATGGTAAGAAAAAAAAAGCACAGAATCATTTGAAATATTAGTGAATATTAATGCACAGGAAAGAAGGAGGAGAGCGGAAGAGGGGAGTGGAAAATGTTGGGATCTCTCAGCCAGGATAATAAAAATGGGCCAGTTGCACAACTGTGTTTTTAGTTGTTATGCTGTTTTGTGAATAATTGGATTAGGTTCTACTGGTCCTCTCCCAGGACTGTAGCCTTTGTTCACTCAGCTGGCCTGCAGCATGCATCACAATATTTGCATCAACTGGGCATGTTTACACAGGCAACAGGGGCATCAAGATAGGACAAAGAAATGAAAGGAGTTGCACTCAAAACAAGGATGTTCTATCAAAGGTGAATTTTATGAACAAAGTCACTTTGGCATCTTTCAAGAGTACAAGCATGCAATGAATACTCAATTGTTAACATAGGGTAAAGTGCAAGTTAAAAGCTTCCAGTTGCTTTAATGAATACGGAAAATGAAATGCAGCAAATTAATGTTCAAAGAGGTGCTTTTTAATTATTGTTGTTCCCTTCATTGTATGTATTCTTCTTGTGAAGCTGTTGAACCAAGTGCTATTAATCACAGGTCAATAATTGATGGGAGGGGGAGGTGTTAATGTATTTCATCATTTGTGTGTGTGACTCTCTTTCTCTCTCTCTGTCTCACACTCTCTATTTCTCTTTGCTTCTTTCCCTATTGTTCGTAGATCAAGCAATGAATTTAAAGTTTGTTTAAGCAGACAATGTTGGCATGTTACCATAATGACAACAAGATGTTCATACTTGTGACTAATCAATTTTGAATTCTCTGACAGTCAATGCTAAGACCATGTTCTATTTGGCACAGCTTTTGTGTGCATGCCAGCTTGGTAGTTAGGCTTGAGATGGAGGTAGTGGGTTTAAGCCAAGATTTGTTCAATTCATGTCAGCAATGTAATGAGGTAAAATATAGAAAGACAATAATAAAGGTAGCATTTACGGATCAGGGTGTCCCTAACCACTTTATAACCAATGAAGTGCTTTTGAAATGTAATCAAGTCATAAAAATGCACATTGGCAACTTGTGCTCAGTAAGCTTCCATATATTGCAACAAATGATCAGAAAATCTGTTTATTAATGTTGATGGATACATATTGTCCCAAGAGACAAAACAAAACCCTGCAGATGTTGGAATCCAAGGTAGACAAGCAGGCGGCTGGAAGAACACAGCAAGCCAGGCAGCATCAGGAGGGGGAGACATCAATGTTTCAGGTGTAACCAAGGCAATAGAGAGAATTGTTTTGCACTTCTTCAAAATAGTGCGCTATTGAAAGCAGATGAAAAAGGCAGACAAACCTTGAATTTAAGTGTCATCCTAAAATGCAGCACTAAAGCATCAATTTAAATGTTATATTCAAGCCTCTGAGACTTCAATTCACAACCGTCCAGCATTTTATGACTCAGCTGATATTACTATTATTCAGATCCCTGAATAAAGTCTGGCTTGATAGATCTTTTTTTATTTAAAGTGCTGTCATTCACTGAAATGTGAACATGCAGGCTGTAGATTTTTCTCAATAATCAAACAGAAATGTACTACACACAAAAATAGAGAAAAAAACAAACCCGTTTATCAAAGGTTAGAACACAGTTTAAAAGATCTTAAAACACACAATAAAAAAAGCCTAATCTTTTCTCCAATATGATCAGTGAGTGTCTTTAAAACAGAGATAGATAGATTCTTGATTGGTAAGGGGATCAAGGAATATGGGGAGAAGGCAAGCAAATGGGGTTGAGAAACATTTTTTGCCATGATCAAATGATGGAGCAGACTTGATAGTTTGAATGGCCTAAATCTGCTCTGATACATTATAGTCCTCTCGTCTTATGACTTTGCAACATTCCAAATCCAAAGAAATTATTCTTCTACATCAAATCCTTGGGTTTGGCATTTTTTTTTGTCTAGTTCTGCCCTATGAATTGTGACATCTTCTTACATGAATACTCAAATGACTAAAAAGCTGAAACTTTCTCAGTCTTTTAATAATTTCCCCATTTCTAACTAAACACTTTTGGCCTGGAATTTTCACAAACTAAAATTTCATAAAGCTCGACTGTCCCTGAAGTGTCCTATGCTCTTTTCTAGGGGAGAAACTATATTTGACAAAAATAAGTAATATGTAACATCAGACATAGGTCATTTAGCCCATCTAATGTGCTCTGTTATTTAATGAGATCATGGCTGATCTGATACAGGTCATTCTGCGATAACATGATAGTTGTGTTCTTCTGCAATCTTGCGCTACAGAAAATCACGCTGTGGAAAACCGCAATAGGAAATTGTGTTGTAGAAGATCGCTAATAGAACATCGCTATACCCATTCAGTGGAAAGTTCACATTATCCAAACAGTGTCCACAACTGGTCAATTGTGAAATAGTCAATTTGCGCTGACAAAATACAGGTTATAGCAGAACAAGCCGTAAGTCTCACTTCCACTTTCCTGCCTTTTTTCTTTAACCCTTGTTTTACTTACTGATCAAAAATCTGTCTACCTCAGCCTTGAATGTACTTAATAACAGACACAACAGGCTTCTGTGGTGAAGAATTCCACAGATCCATTAATTCCAAGAGAAAGAAAAAATTCTCTTAACCTCTGTCCTATCTGGGCAATGTCTGATATTGAGATTATGCCCTTTGGCCCTAGTCATTCCTAAATGCGGAAACAAGCTCTCCATATCTAGCCTGTCAAACCATCCTAATAATCTGGTCACCTCTGATGGTTCTAAACCACAGTCAATGCAAGCCCAACCTACTCAACCTCTCCTCATAAAAACAATCCCTCTAAACTTGGTAAGAAATTAGTGAATCTTTTCTAGTCTCCTCCAATGCCAGTATCTTTTCCCTTAAATAAATATCTTTTATCTAAAATTGTTAGAACACAACTGAAAAGCTGTTAAAACACTCAGCCAAACAAAATCTAACCTTTTCACCCACACCATCGCATTACAACATTATGGGTGGCACGATGGCTCACAGGGCCAAAGATCTGGGTTTAATTCCAGTCTCAGGTGACTGTCTGTCTGGAGTTGCACATTCTCCCTGTGCCTGTGTGGGTTTCCTTCGGGCACTCTGGGTTCCTCCCACAATCCAAAGGTGCTCAGGTTAGGTGAATTGGCCATACTAAATTGCCCATTGTGTTGAGGGATGTGTAGGTTAGGTGTATTAGTTATGGGTAAATGTAGAGTAATAGGATAGGGGGATGGGTTTGGGTGGGTTAATTTTCTGAGGGTCGGTGTAGACTTGTTGAGCTGAATCCATACTGCAGGGATTGCATGGTCTTCTACAAAATTGTTACAGTTCACAGTTTTCCAACTGTAGTCTGACTACTGTATTGCATAGTTTTCACAAAATGTCCACACTTCTATGCTTCATTCCCTTTGAAATAAAGCAAATTCCATTTGCTTTCCCTATTTCTGACTAAAACTATCTGATGAAGAGCTTGTGCTCGAAACGTTGACTGTCCTGCTCCTCGGATGCCGCCTGACCGGCTATGCTTTTCCAGTGCCACAATTTTCGATTCTGACTCCCCAGCATTTGCAGTTCTCACTTTCTCCCAAACTTATCACAAGTCAACTTTTCAATCCTATTTATTCTAGTCCAGATAGATGCCCAGATCCAAATCAAATAAAGGACATAAATCTATGCCAACTCCTTAAGCCAATAAAGATCTTTGAAGATGCCTTTAATTTCTTGTTGCCATAAAGTCAAAAGACATCATCACTAAAGGTATTTATTGTCAAAGACCTATCTTTTCTAAGGCATGAGGATGGCCAGTGCCTCTTCGGGCACCGGAATGCCACTATTGAAAGGACTAAACGTATAACATTGAAGTTGCTTTTAGAAATTGCAAGGCATGGCAAAATATCTTGTCATGTTAGTGCAAAGTAACATTGCTATTTCATGAAAACCCTGCCCAACTTTGGGCCAAACTCATATTCAATCTTTCTCACATCAATAGAACTGATAACATTGTCACCTTCATGAGGACTTCCATTATTTGTTAATTGCTCAATACTTCAAGACCAACTATTACACACCATTTTAGCTCCACTTTTAGTTTAGTTAAGTGGCCTGAGAGAGATTATTCTGGTCGATACGCTTTTATTCTTTGTGAGTCATTCCAGGCCACCTTTGAAAAATAGAGTACCATTTCTTCTCCAAATTATACCTGGTCCAGTAGTCTGGCTGAATATATGATTTGCACAGTCAAAAATCTACTTTTCAAATATAGACAGATCAAGTATGGTTTACACATTGCAATGTTACATTTGAGAGCAACACCTCTGAGTTCAGTCATTCTATTATTGTTGGATCTCATGTTTGGCGGATCAGTACACACCACATTTCCAACTTGCATCCAAGGCACTTATTTTCAGAACTTGGAGAGTCTTGTAAAACTATAGGAGAAGATGATCAATGCACATAGCAAAGAAGCAGGGACAGAATTCCCATTAGTTCATCTTCATAATTTCTCAGGACACATGATAACACTGCGTGGGTTTCCTCTGGGTGCTCTGGTTTCCTCCCACAGTCCAAAGATGTGCAGGTCAGGTGAATTGGCCATGCTAAATTGCCCATAGTGTTAGGTAAGGGGTAAATGTAGGGGTATGGGTGGGTTGCGCTTCGGCAGGGCGGTGTGGACTTGTCGGGCTGAAGGGCCTGTTTCCACACTGTAAGTAATCTAATCTAAACCAGCTCAGGGAGCAAGAATGTTCGCAGGATTGAAGCCCAATGAAGTCCATATATATGATGTACGATGTTCTCATGGAGTGAAAGACAAATCAGGTCATATCCAGTTTTTTAAACTACCTTTTCAATCCTGTTGAAATATGTCAAAAACTCTAAACACAATCAGGGATGACAGACAACCAATGACATCCTCACACAAAGTCACAATCAGAAGATCTAGATGTATCTGCAAATTATCCACACATAGTAGACACTCAGAAGCTTACCAGCTATTGTAAATAGCCAAAGTTTATTTTCAAAAGGAAGGGGATGTCATATGTGTACTGTGTTTTTAAAACAAGTTCAGTTTTGAAGACACCATGTGTTGCTTACATACAATCCTGTGAGTCTGTCTGCCAGGTCATCTGTTGTGAATTTGTTAACTGCATACATGGAAATCAATGATTTGCTGGCATGACTGTTTCGCAACTTACAATGCATTTTACAGTTTCAAATAAACTAACCCACAGAGTTAATCAAAACCTGATGAGTAATTGATTATTAGATCCTGAATATGATACCTACTTGCTTTATAGACTGTTGAATTAATCAGTCCTGAAACTTCCAAAGATTTGTGCACAAGAATACAAGGCCTTTTGCTTCCTGCAGCCCCTTTTTAAAATTGTCTCCCTCTCTGAAACAATCTTTTTTAAAGGATAGATTTATTACAGGGTAAAGGAATGTATTCTCACCACATTTAAGAAATGTCTGGGTGAG